>NW_027423706.1:0-258689 GCF_048934315.1 Petromyzon marinus | reverse complement strand
CACTCACTCACTCACCACTCACCCTCACTCACTCAGTCACTCACTCACTCACTCACCACTCACTCACTCACTCAGTCACTCAGTCACTCACTCACCACTCACTCACCACTCACTCACCACTCCACTCACCACTCAGTCACTCACTCACTCACCACTCACTCACCACTCACTCACCACTCAGTCACTCACCACTCACTCACCACTCACTCAGCACTCACTCACCACTCACTCACCACTCACTCACTCACTCACCACTCACCACTCACTCAGTCACTCAGTCACTCACCACTCACTCACCACTCACTCACCACTCAGTCACTCAGTCACTCACTCACTCACCACTCACTCACCACTCACTCACCACTCACTCACTCACTCAGTCACTCACTCAGTCACTCACTCACTCACTCAGTCACTCACTCAGTCACTCACACACTCACTCACTCAGTCACTCACTCACTCACTCACCACTCACTCACCATTCACTCACCACTCACTCACCACTCACCCACCACTCACTCACCCACTCACTCAGTCACTCACTCACTCACTCACTCACTCACACTCACTCACTCACACACTCACTCACTCACTCACTCACTCACTCACTCACTCACCACTCAGTCACTCACTCATTCACTCACCACTCAGTCACTCAGTCACTCACTCACCACCCACTCACTCACCACTCATTCACTCACTCAGTCACTCAGTCACTCACCTCACCACTCACTCACCACTCACTCACTCACTCAGTCACTCAGTCACTCACTCAGTCACTCACTCAGTCACTCACTCACTCACCACTCACTCACCACTCACTCACCACTCACTCACTCACTCAGTCACTCAGTCACTCACTCACTCACTCAGTCACTCACTCACCACTCACTCACCACTCACTCACCACTCACTTACTCACCACTCACTCACCACTCACTCACCACTCAGTCACCACTCACTCAGTCACTCACTCACTCACCACTTACTCACCACTCACTCACCACTCACTCAGTCAGTCAGTCACCACTCAGTCACTACTCACTCACCACTCACTCACCACTCACTCACTCACCACTCACTCACTCACTCAGTCACTCACTCACTCACTCACCACTCACTCACTCACTCAGTCACTCAGTCACTCACTCACCACTCACTCACCACTCACTCACCACTCACTCACCACTCAGTCACTCACTCACTCACCACTCACTCACCACTCACTCACCACTCAGTCACTCACCACTCACTCACCACTCACTCAGCACTCACTCACCACTCACTCACCACTCACTCACTCACTCACCACTCACCACTCACTCAGTCACTCAGTCACTCACCACTCACTCACCACTCACTCACCACTCAGTCACTCATTCACTCACTCACTCACCACTCACTCACCACTCACTCACCACTCACTCACTCACTCAGTCACTCACTCAGTCACTCACTCACTCACTCAGTCACTCACTCAGTCACTCACACACTCACTCACTCAGTCACTCACTCACTCACTCACCACTCACTCACCATTCACTCACCACTCACTCACCACTCACTCACCACTCACTCACCACTCACTCAGTCACTCAGTCACTCACCACTCACTCACCACTCACTCACTCCTCACCACTCACTCACTCACCTCACCACTCACTCACTCACTCACCACTCAGTCACTCAGTCACTCACTCACCACCCACTCACTCACCACTCATTCACTCACTCAGTCACTCAGTCACTCACCTCACCACTCACTCACCACTCACTCACTCACTCAGTCACTCAGTCACTCACTCAGTCACTCACTCAGTCACTCACTCACTCACCACTCACTCACCACTCACTCACCACTCACTCACTCACTCAGTCACTCAGTCACTCACTCACTCACTCAGTCACTCACTCAGTCACTCACTCACCACTCACTCACTCACCACTCACTCACTCACTCACCACTCACTCACCACTCACCACTCACTCACCACTCACTCACCATTCACTCACTCACTCACTCACCCACCCACTCACTCACCACTCACTCACCACTCACTCACTCACCACTCACCCACCCACTCACTCACCCACTCACCCACTCACTCACCCACTCACTCACTCACCCACTCACTCACTCGCTCACTCACTCACCCACTCACTCACTCACTCACCCACTCACCCACTCACTCACTCACCACCCACTCACCCACTCACTCACCACTCACCCACCCACTCACTCACCCACCCACTCACCCACTCACTCACCCACTCACCCACCCACTCACTCACCCACTCACCCACCCACTCACTCACCCACCCACTCACCCACCCACTCACTCACCCACTCACCCACTCACTCACCCACTCACTCACTCACCCACTCACTCACTCGCTCACTCACTCACCCACTCACTCACACACTCACTCACTCAACCACTCACTCACCAGAGTGTGTGTGAGCCTCCTCCCCCAGGCCCCTCCCCCAGGCCCCTCCCCCAGGCCACTCCCCCAGGCCCCGCCCCCAGGGCCCCGCCCCCTCCCCAGGCCCCTCCCCCAGGGCCCTCCCCCAGGCCCCGCCCCCAGGGCCCCGCCCCCTCCCCCAGGGGCCCTCCCCCAGGGCCCTACCCCTCCCCCAGGGCCCCGCCCCCTCCCCCAGGCCCCTCCCCCAGGCCCCTACCCCTCCCCCTCCCCCAGGCCCCTCCCCCAGGCCCCTCCCCCTCCCCCAGGCCCCTCCCCCCCCTCCCCCCCAGCCCCTCCCCTCCCGGGGCCCCTCACCCAGGCCCCTCCCCCTCCCCCAGGGCCCCTCCCCCTCCCCCAGGCCCCTCCCCCAGGGCCCTCCCCAGGGCCCCTCCCCCAGGCCCCTCCCCCACGTCACCTGGGTGTGAGGCCCTGCCGCAGGGCTTCGTGACGTAGCAGAGCGAGGCGGGCCGGCGAGCAGAAGCAGCGGTAGGCCTGGGCCTGGGCCTGAGCCTGGGCCTGGGCCTGGGCCTGAGCCTGGGCCTGGCCCTGAGCCTGGGCCTGGCCCTGAGCCTGGGCCTGGCCCTGAGCCTGGGCCTGGCCCTGGGCCTGGCCCTGAGCCTGGCCCTGAGCCTGGGCCTGGCCCTGAGCCTGGGCCTGGCCCTGAGCCTGGGGCCTGGCCCTGGCCCTGAGCCTGGCCCTGGGCCTGGCCCTGGCCCTGGGCCTGGGCCTGGCCCTGAGCCTGGGCCTGAGCCTGGCCCTGAGCCTGGGCCTGGCCCCCGGCCAGCAGGGCCGCGGCCGCCTCGCGGTAGCGCTCCAGACGCTCAGACTGCCGGTAGGGGCCGTGGGGACCACCACGGCGGGGGGACTCGTCGGGGGGGATGCCTGGGGGGGGTAGGGGGGTGGGTGGTGGTGGTGTCACTCACGCCGTGTCTCACTGTGTGTGTCTGTGTGTGTCTCACTGTGTGTGTCTGTGTGTGTCTCACTGTGTGTGTCTGTGTGTGTCTCACTGTGTGTGTCTCACTGTGTGTGTCTGTGTGTGTCTCACTGTGTGTGTCTCACTGTGTGTGTCTCACTGTGTGTCTCACTGTGTGTGTCTGTGTGTGTCTCACTGTGTGTGTCTCACTGTGTGTGTCTCACTGTGTGTCTCACTGTGTGTGTCTGTGTGTGTCTCACTGTGTGTGTCTCACTGTGTGTGTCTCACTGTGTGTCTCACTGTGTGTGTCTGTGTGTGTCTCACTGTGTGTGTCTCACTGTGTGTGTCTCACTGTGTGTCTCACTGTGTGTGTCTGTGTGTGTCTCACTGTGTGTGTCTCACTGTGTGTGTCTCACTGTGTGTCTCACTGTGTGTGTCTGTGTGTGTCTCACTGTGTGTGTCTCACTGTGTGTGTGTGTCTCACTGTGTGTGTCTCACTGTGTGTGTCTCACTGTGTCACTGTGTCTCACTGTGTGTGTCTCACTGTGTGTCTCACTGTGTGTGTCTCACTGTGTGTCTGTGTCTCACTGTGTCTGTCTCACTGTGTGTCTCACTGTGTGTCACTGTGTGTGTCTGTGTGTGTCTCACTGTGTGTGTCTGTGTGTGTCTCACTGTGTGTCTGTGTCTCACTGTGTCTGTCTCACTGTGTGTCTCACTGTGTGTCACTGTGTGTGTCTGTGTGTGTCTCACTGTGTGTGTCTGTGTGTGTCTCACTGTGTGTCTGTGTCTCACTGTGTCTGTCTCACTGTGTGTCTGTGTGTGTCTCACTGTGTCTCTGTGTGTGTCTCACTGTGTGTGTCTGTGTGTGTCTCACTGTGTCTCTGTGTGTGTCTCACTGTGTGTGTCTGTGTGTGTCTCACTGTGTCTCTGTGTGTGTCTCACTGTGTGTGTCTGTGTGTGTCTCACTGTGTCTCTGTGTGTGTCTCACTGTGTGTGTCTGTGTGTGTCTCACTGTGTCTCTGTGTGTGTCTCACTGTGTGTGTCTGTGTGTGTCTCACTGTGTCTCTGTGTGTGTCTCACTGTGTGTGTCTGTGTGTGTCTCACTGTGTCTCTGTGTGTGTCTCACTGTGTGTGTCTGTGTGTGTCTCACTGTGTCTCTGTGTGTGTCTCACTGTGTGTGTCTGTGTGTGTCTCACTGTGTCTCTGTGTGTGTCTCACTGTGTGTGTCTGTGTGTGTCTCACTGTGTGTGTCTGTGTGTGTCTCACTGTGTGTGTCTGTGTGTGTCTCACTGTGTGTGTCTGTGTGTGTCTCACTGTGTGTGTCTCTGTGTGTGTCTCACTGTGTCTCTGTGTGTGTCTCACTGTGTGTGTCTGTGTGTGTCTCACTGTGTCTCTGTGTGTGTCTCACTGTGTGTGTCTGTGTGTGTCTCACTGTGTGTGTCTGTGTGTGTCTCACTGTGTGTGTCTGTGTGTGTCTCACTGTGTGTGTCTGTGTGTGTCTCACTGTGTGTGTCTCTGTGTGTGTCTCACTGTGTGTGTCTGTGTGTGTCTCTGTGTGTCTGTGTGTCTCACTGTGTGTCTCTGTGTGTGTCTGTGTCTCACTGTGTGTCTCTGTGTGTCTCACTGTGTGTGTCTCACTGTGTCTCACTGTGTGTGTCTCTGTGTGTGTCTCACTGTGTGTGTCTCTGTGTGTGTCTCACTGTGTGTCTCTGTGTGTGTCTCACTGTGTCTCTGTGTCTCACTGTGTGTGTCTCACTGTGTGTCTCACTGTGTGTCTCTGTGTGTGTCTCTGTGTGTGTCTCTGTGTGTGTCTCACTGTGTCTCTGTGTCTCACTGTGTCACTGTGTGTCTCTGTGTGTGTCTCTGTGTGTGTCTGTGTGTGTGTCTCACTGTGTCTCTGTGTCTCACTGTGTCTCTGTGTCTCACTGTGTCACTGTGTGTCTCTGTGTGTGTCTGTGTCTCACTGTGTCTGTCGCACTGTGTGTCTCAGTGTCTCTGTCTCACCGTGAACCCCACCCACCCCACCCACCCACATGGTCACCGTGAACCCCACCCACCCACCCACCCCACCCACCCACCCACCCCACCCACCTACCCACCCCACCCACCCACACGGTCACCGTGAACCCCACCCACCCACCCACCCCACCTACCCCACCCACCCCACCCACCCCACCCACCCCACCTACCCCACCCCACCTACCCACCCCACCCACCCACACGGTCACAGTGAACCACACCCACCCACACGGACATCGTGAACCCCACCCACCCACCCCACCCACCCCACCCCACCCCACCCCACCCACCCCCACCCACCCCACCCACCGGCCCACTCCAGGAGATCCTCCAGCTGCTGCTCCGCCATGGGTAGCGTGCGGCCGCTGTCGGTGTCCTCCAGGCGCAGGACGAAGCTCCCGCGGTGGGCTCGAGCAAACAGGAAGTTATAGAGGGCCGTGCGGAGCCCCCCAAGGTGCAGGAAGCCTGGGTGGTGAGGGTGGTGAGTGGGTGGTGAGGGTGGTGAGGGTGGTGAGGGTGGTGAGGGTGGTGAGGGTGGTGAGGGTGGTGAGTGAGTGGTGAGGGTGGTGAGGGTGGTGAGGGTGGTGAGGGTGGTGAGGGTGGTGAGGGTGGTGAGTGGTGAGTGAGTGGGTGAGTGGTGAGTGGGTGAGTGGTGAGTGGGCTCGAGCAAACAGGAAGTTATAGAGGGCCGTGCGGAGCCCCCCAAGGTGCAGGAAGCCTGGGTGGTGAGGGTGGTGAGGGTGGTGAGGGTGGTGGGTGAGTGAGTGGTGAGTGAGTGGTGAGTGGGCTCGAGCAAACAGGAAGTTATAGAGGGCCGTGCGGAGCCCCCCAAGGTGCAGGAAGCCTGGGTGGTGAGGGTGGTGAGTGAGTGGTGAGTGAGTGGGTGGGTGGGTGGGTGAGTGGGTGAGTGAGTGAGTGGGTGAGTGGGTGGGTGAGTGGGTGAGTGGTGAGTGGGCTCGAGCAAACAGGAAGTTGTAGAGGGCCGTGCGGAGCCCCCCAAGGTGCAGGAAGCCTGGGTGGTGAGTGGTGAGTGGGTGGTGAGGGTGGTGAGGGTGGTGAGTGGGTGAGTGAGTGAGTGAGTGGTGAGTGAGTGGGTGAGTGAGTGAGTGGTGAGTGGGCTCGAGCAAACAGGAAGTTGTAGAGGGCCGTGCGGAGCCCCCAAGGTGCAGGAAGCCTGGGTGGTGAGGGTGGTGAGTGGGTGGTGAGTGGGTGGTGAGTGGGTGGGTGAGTGGGTGAGTGGGTAGGTGGGTGAGTGGGTGGGAGAGTGAGTGGGTGGGTGAGTGAGTGGGTGAGTGAGTGAGTGGTGAGTGGGCTCGAGCAAACAGGAAGTTATAGAGGGCCGTGCGGAGCCCCCCAAGGTGCAGGGAGCCTGGGTGGTGAGGGTGGTGAGGGTGGTGAGTGGGTGGTGAGTGGGTGGGTGAGTGGGTGAGTGGGTAGGTGGGTGAGTGGGTGGGAGAGTGAGTGGGTGGGTGAGTGAGTGGGTGAGTGAGTGAGTGGTGAGTGGGCTCGAGCAAACAGGAAGTTATAGAGGGCCGTGCGGAGCCCCCCAAGGTGCAGGAAGCCTGGGTGGTGAGGGTGGTGAGTGAGTGAGTGGTGAGTGAGTGGGTGAGTGAGTGAGTGGGTGAGTGGTGAGTGAGTGAGTGGTGAGTGAGTGGTGAGTGAGTGGTGAGTGGGCTCGAGCAAACAGGAAGTTATAGAGGGCCGTGCGGAGCCCCCCAAGGTGCAGGAAGCCTGGGTGGTGAGGGTGGTGAGTGGGTGAGTGAGTGAGTGGGTGAGTGAGTGAGTGGTGAGTGAGTGAGTGAGTGGTGAGTGGGCTCGAGCAAACAGGAAGTTATAGAGGGCCGTGCGGAGCCCCCCAAGGTGCAGGGAGCCTGGGTGGTGAGTGGTGAGTGAGTGGGTGAGTGAGTGAGTGGGTGAGTGAGTGGGTGAGTGAGTGAGTGGGTGAGTGGTGAGTGGGCTCGAGCAAACAGGAAGTTATAGAGGGCCGTGCGGAGCCCCCCAAGGTGCAGGAAGCCTGGGTGGTGAGTGGTGAGTGTGGTGAGTGGGTGAGTGGGTGAGGGGGTGAGTGGGTGAGTGAGTGGGTGAGTGAGTGAGTGGGTGGGTGAGTGAGTGGGTGAGTGAGTGGGTGAGTGGGTGAGTGAGTGGGTGAGTGGGTAGGTGGGTGAGTGGGTGGGTGAGTGAGTGGGTGAGTGGGTGAGTGAGTGGGTGAGTGAGTGAGTGGGTGAGTGAGTGGGTGGGTGGGAGAGTGAGTGGGTGGGTGGTGAGTGAGTGAGTGGGTGAATGAGTGGGTGAGTGAGTGAGTGAGTGGGTGGGTGAGTGGGTGAGTGAGTGGGTGAGTGGGTGAGTGGGTGAGTGAGTGGATGAGTGAGTGGGTGAGTGAGTGTGTGGGTGAGTGAGTGGGTGAGTGAGTGGGTGGGTGAGTGGGTGAGTGGGTGAGTGAGTGGATGAGTGAGTGGGTGAGTGGTGAGTGAGTGGGTGGGAGAGTGAGTGAGTGGGTGAGTGAGTGGGTGGGAGAGTGAGTGGGTGGGTGAGTGAGTGGGTGAGTGAGTGAGTGGTGAGTGGGCTCGAGCAAACAGGAAGTTGTAGAGGGCCGTGCGGAGCCCCCCAAGGTGCAGGAAGCCTGGGTGGTGAGGGTGGTGAGGGTGGTGAGTGGGTGGGTGAGTGAGTGGGTGAGTGAGTGAGTGGGTGAGTGAGTGAGTGAGTGGGTGAGTGGGTGGGTGGGTGAGTGGGTGGGTGAGTGGGTGGGTGAGTGGGTGGGTGGGTGGGTGAGTGAGTGAGTGGGTGAGTGAGTGAGTGGGTGAGTGAGTGGGTGGGTGGGAGAGTGAGTGGGTGGGTGGTGAGTGAGTGAGTGGGTGAATGAGTGGGTGAGTGAGTGAGTGAGTGGGTGGGTGAGTGGGTGAGTGAGTGGGTGAGTGGGTGAGTGGGTGAGTGGGTGAGTGAGTGGATGAGTGAGTGGGTGAGTGAGTGTGTGGGTGAGTGAGTGGGTGAGTGAGTGGGTGGGTGAGTGGGTGAGTGGGTGAGTGGAGTGAGTGGGTGAGTGGTGAGTGAGTGGGTGGGAGAGTGAGTGAGTGGGTGAGTGAGTGGGTGGGAGAGTGAGTGGGTGGGTGAGTGAGTGGGTGAGTGAGTGAGTGGTGAGTGAGTGAGTGAGTGGGTGAGTGGGTGGGTGGGTGAGTGGGTGGGTGAGTGGGTGGGTGAGTGGGTGGGTGGGTGAGTGGGTGAGTGAGTGGGTGGGTGAGTGAGTGAGTGGTGAGTGGGTGGGTGAGTGGGTGGGTGAGTGGGTGGGTGAGTGGGTGGGTGGGTGAGTGGGTGAGTGAGTGGGTGAGTGAGTGAGTGGTGAGTGGGCTCGAGCAAACAGGAAGTTGTAGAGGGCCGTGCGGAGCCCCCCAAGGTGCAGGAAGCCTGGGTGGTGAGGGTGGTGAGGGGTGGGTGAGGGGTAGGTGAGTGAGTGAGTGAGTGGGTGAGTGGGTGAGTGAGTGAGTGAGTGGGTGGGTGGGTGAGTGAGTGGGTGAGTGGGTGAGTGAGTGAGGGGGTGGGTGGGTGAGTGGGTGGGTGGGTGAGTGGGTGGGTGGGTGAGTGAGTGAGTGAGTGGGTGGGTGGGTGAGTGAGTGAGTGGTGAGTGAGTGGGTGAGTGAGTGAGTGAGTGGGTGGTGAGTGAGTGAGTGGGTGAATGAGTGGGTGAGTGAGTGAGTGAGTGGGTGGGTGAGTGGGTGAGTGAGTGGGTGAGTGGGTGAGTGGGTGAGTGACTGGGTAGGTGAGTGAGTGAGTGAGTGGGTGAGTGGGTGAGTGACTGGGTAGGTGAGTGAGTGAGTGGGTGAGTGGGTGAGTGAGTGGGTAGGTGAGTGGGTGAGTGAGTGAGTGAGTGGGTGGGTGAGTAGGTGAGTGAGTGAGTGAGTGGGTGAGTGAGTGAGTGAGTGGTGAGTGGGTGAGTGGGTGGGTGGGTGGGTGAGTGAGTGGGTGAGTGGGTGAGTGAGTGAGTGAGTGGTGAGTGGGTGAGTGGGTGGGTGGGTGGGTGAGTGAGTGGGTGAGTGGGTGAGTGAGTGAGTGGTGAGTGGGTGAGTGAGTGGGTGAGTGAGTGAGTGAGTGGTGAGTGGGTGAGTGGGTGAGTGAGTGGGTGAGTGAGTGGGTGAGTGAGTGAGTGAGTGGGTGAGTGAGTGAGTGGGTGTGTGAGTGAGTGAGTGGGTGAGTGGGTGGTGAGTGGTGAGTGAGTGAGTGGGTGAATGAGTGGGTGAGTGAGTGAGTGGGTGGGTGGGTGGGTGAGTGGGTAGGTGAGTGGGTGAGTGAGTGAGTGGGTGAGTGAGTGAGTGGGTGGGTGAGTGAGTGAGTGGGTGGGTGGGTGGGTGAGTGGGTAGGTGAGTGGGTGAGTGAGTGAGTGAGTGGGTGGGTGAGTAGGTGAGTGAGTGGGTGGGTGAGTGAGTGAGTGAGTGGTGAGTGGGTGAGTGGGTGGGTGGGTGGGTGAGTGAGTGGGTGAGTGGGTGAGTGAGTGGGTGAGTGGGTGGGTAGGTGAGGGGTAGGTGGGTGAGTGAGTGAGTGGGTGAGTGAGTGGGTGAGTGGGTGGGTGAGTGGTGAGTGAGTGAGTGAGGGGGTGAGTGGGTGGGTGGGTGGGTGAGTGAGTGAGTGGTGAGTGGGTGGGTGTGAGTGGGTGAGTGGGTGAGTGGGTGGGTAGGTGAGGGGTAGGTGGGTGAGTGAATGAGTGGGTGAGTGAGTGGGTGAGTGGGTGAGTGGGTGAGTGAGTGAGTGGGTGAGTGAGTGAGTGGGTGAGTGAGTGGGTGAGTGGGTGAGTGGTGAGTGGGTGAGTGAGTGAGTGAGTGGGTGAGTGGGTGAGTGAGTTACCTGTCGGACTAGGGGCGAACCTCACTCGAACTCCCGCAGAGTGCGAGCAAAGTCGCCTCGAGCCTCCTCCAGCTGCTGCTGTTGCAGCCCTCCTCGCAAGCATCGCGACTACACACACAGAGATCACGTGTCACTCACTCACTCACCACTCACCAACACACTCATTCGCTCACCCACTCACTCACTCACCCACTCACTCACCCACTCACTCACACAACCACTCACTCACTCACACAACCACTCACTCACTCACCCACTCACTCACTCACCCACTCACTCACTCACCACTCACTCACCCACTCACTCACTTACCCACTCACTCACCCACTCACTCACTCACCCACTCACTCACACAACCACTCACTCACACAACCACTCACTCACTCACACAACCACTCACTCACTCACCCACTCACTCACTCACCCACTCACTCACTCACCACTCACTCACTCACTCACCCACTCACTCACTCACCCACTCACTCACCCACCCACCCACTCACTCACCCACCCACTCACTCACCAACTCACTCACCCACTCACTCACCCACCAACTCACTCACTCACCCACGCACTCACCCAACCCACTCACTCATCACTCCCCAGTCACTCGCCCACTCACTCACTCACCCAGTCACCCACTCACTCACTCACCCAGTCACTCACCCACTCACTCACCCACTCACTCACTCACCCACTCACTCACCCACCCATTCACTCACTCACTCACCCAGTCACTCACCCAATCACTCACTCACTCACCCACTCACTCACTCACCCACTCACTCACTCACCCACTCACCCAGTCACTCACTCACTCACCCACTCACCCAGTCACTCACTCACTCACCCTCTCACTCACTCACCCACCCACTCACTCACCCACCCAGTCATTCACTCACTCACCTGAGTCTGTGACCTCACGTACAGTAAACTACACACAAGATTCAATTACAAACTGTTTAACGCTCGCCCGTGCCTCGACGTTAACGTAACATTTAACAACAACGACCAACAGCAAAAACACAACTCGGACAGTTACGTTTTAAAATTGTTAAACTTTTTAATAATTCGTTAAGCGGCCTAGGAGAAGCCTCTCACCTCCAGGCCTCCGCTTTGTAATTCCTAGCACGGATACGCCGATGTCGCTCCGCCCCCTTCTTTCTCGCCGTCCTATTGGTTGAGGAAGGGTGGGCGGGGCATTTTTTTTACCGCCGCCACGCCTCCGCCGCGCGCTCGCGCTCCGCAACCAATCAGGGGCAGGCGCTGCCACTTAAGCGCTGTCGGAATTCTAATTGAGGTGGGTTAACGTTGGGGGGCATCGCGATATATCGCTGCCACGACGATATATCGGCATTGACGATATATCGGCTTTGACGATATATCGCAGCCACGACGATATATCGTAATTAACGATATATCCTAATTGACGATATATCACAATTGACGATATATCGCGGCCACGACGATATATCGTTATTTACGATATATCGCAATTGACGATATATCGCAATTGACGATATATCGGTGCACCGACGATATATCGTAATTGACGATATATCGTTATTTACTATATATCGTTTTTGACGATATATCGGCATTGACGATATATCGCAATTGACGATATATCGTAATTGACGATATATCGCAACTGACGATATATCGCAATTGACGATATATCGCAACTGACGATATATCGCAACTGACGATATATCGCTGCACCGGCGATATATCGTAATTGACATTATATCGGCATTGACGATATATCGCAACTGACGATATATCGCTGCACCGGCGATATATCGTAATTGACATTATATCGGCATTGACGATATATCGCAACTGACGATATATCGCTGCACCGGCGATATATCGTAATTGACGATATAGCGGCATTGACGATATATCGCAATTGACGATATATCGCAATTGACGATATATCGCAGCCATGCCGATATATCGCAATTGACGATATATCGCAATTCACGCTATATCGTAATTGACGATATATCGCTGCCACGACGATATATCGTAATTGACGATATATCGTCAATTACGATATATCGCAATTGACGATATATCGCGATTGACGATATATCGCTGCCACGCCGATATATCGTTATTTATTTACGATATATCTTAATTGATATATCGCAGCCCCGGGACTGCCCCATAGCCTCAAGCCAGCAGGTGCCATGGGTCGACTGCTGTGCCAGGCTAGGTGCATGAGGTGGTGGTCACGTGACAGACTCTGTAGGTGCCAGGCTAGGTGCATGAGGTCACGTGACAGACCCTGCAGGTGCCATGGGTTGTGCTGCTGTGCCAGGCTAGGTGCATGAGGTGGTCACGTGGCAGACCCAGCAGGTGCCATGGGTTGTGCTGCTGTGCCAGGCTAGGTGCATGTCACGTGACAGACCCAGCAGGTGCCATGGGTCGACTGCTGTGCCAGGCTAGGTGCATGAGGAGGTGGTCACGTGGCAGACCCTGCAGGTGCCATGGGTTGACTGCTGTGCCAGGCTAGGTGCATGAGGTCACGTGGCAGACCCTGCAGGTGCCATGGGTCGACTGCTGTGCCAGGCTAGGTGCATGAGGTCACGTGACAGACCCAGCAGGTGCCAGGCTAGGTGCATGAGGTGGTCACGTGACAGACCCTGCAGGTGCCATGGGTTGTGCTGCTGTGCCAGGCTAGGTGCATGAGGAGGTCACGTGACAGACCCAGCAGGTGCCATGGCTTGTACTGCTGTGCCAGGCTAGGTGCATGAGGTCACGTGACACACTCTGCAGGTGCCAGGCTAGGTGCATGAGGAGGTCACATGGCAGACCCAGCAGGTGCCATGGCTTGTACTGCTGTGCCAGGCTAGGTGCATGAGGTCACGTGACAGACCCTGCAGGTGCCATGGGTTGACTGCTGTGCCAGGCTAGGTGCATGAGGTCACGTGACAGACGTAGCAGGTGCCATGGGTTGACTGCTGTGCCAGGCTAGGTGCATGAGGCACCGCCTGTTACCCGTACAAGTGCCAACTCTTTACACGCCGGGCGCTCCGCTCGTTGTTGTGGGCATCACTCCTCTCTGCCCTCCGCTGAGCGACTGCCTCCAGTAGCCACAGAGTGCACCTAGCCTGGCACTGCCCAGAAGCATCCTTCACGAGACTCCTCCGACCTTGCTGGTACCGCTCATCGGCAAGTCCACTCAGCTCCACATCCTCCTGAATCACATTCAGCTGCAACCCATCACACTCACACACTCGCCCATCCACTCATCCACTAAACCAACCACTCACTCACCCATCCACTCACTCACCCATCCACTCACTTACTCACCCATCCACTCATCCACCCATTCACTCATCCACTCAACCACACTCACACACTCGCCCATCCACTCACCCACTCATCCACTAAGCAACCACTCACTCACCCACCCATCCACTCACTTACTCACCCATCCACTCACTTACTCACCCATCCACTCACTCACCCATCCACTCATCCACCCATTCACTCATCCACTCAACCACACTCACACACTCGCCCATCCACTCATCCACTAAACCAACCACTCACTCACCCATCCACTCACTCACCCATCCAATCACTTACTCACCCATCCACTCACCCACTCATCCACGAAGCCAACCACTCACTTACTCACCCATCCACTCACTCACCCATCTACTCACTTACTCACCCATCCACTCACCCATCCACTCACTCACCCATCCACCCATTCACTCATCCACTCAACCACACTCACACACTCGCCCATCCACTCACCCACTAAACCAACCACTCACTCACCCATCCACTCACTTACTCACCCATCCAATCACCCACCCATCCACTCATTTACTCACCCGTCCACCCATCCACTCAACCAATCACACACTCACCCATCCACTCATCCAACCACACTCACCCTTCCACTCATCCACTCATTCAACCAACCAATCACCCAACCATCCACTCACTTACTCACCCATCCACTCATCCACTCAACCAACCATACACTCACCCACCCACCCCACCCACCCACCCACCCCACCCCACCCACTCACTCACTCACCCACCCACCCACTCACTCACCCACCCACCCACTCACCCACTCACCCACCCACCCACTCACCCACTCACTCACTCACCCACCCACCCACTCACTCACCCACCCACCCACCCACTCACCCACCCACTCACTCACTCACCCACCCACTCACTCACTCACCCACCCACTCACTCACCCACCCACCCACTCACTCACCCACCCACCCACTCACCCACCCACTCACCCACTCACCCACCCACCCACTCACCCACCCACCCACTCACCCACCCACTCACCCACCCACTCACTCACCCACCCACCCACTCACCCACCCACTCACCCACCCACTCACCCACCCACCCACTCACCCACCCACCCACTCACCCTCTCACCCACCCACTCACTCACCCACTCACTCACCCACCCACGGGTTCATCACTTCTCTACAGCCTGTGGATTGCCTGTTCACCCACCCCTACCAGGTCCAAAGAGAAGCAGCTTGGGCAAGGGACACACACAGAGAGCAAGAATGTCCCCCGTGTAGCCTCAGCCGACTCTGCTGGGGGTCAGCACCACGCCCGGCCGCCTTTGTCTCTCCCCCGGTGCTAGCGATGATCACTGCACCGCATCACCACGACAACGGGTACGCATTTGAGGCCGAGTCGACCTAGGGGAGGCCCGGGACCGGTTCAGATAATCGTCACCGGTGGTGTTGGCCGTGAGCGGGGGAATCGAAAACCGGGGCGTCCGGGTTCGTAGCGCGGCGTAGCGCTGACCCGCTACTACTACACTACCACTACACACACACAGACACAGTCAGACACACACACATACACACAGACATACACACCCCACACAGACACATACACACAGATACACACACACATACACACATAGACTCACACACCCCACACAGACACATACACACAGATACACACAGATACACACACAGACATACACACACAGACTCACACACCCCACACAGACACATACACACAGATACACACATACACACACAAGACACACACACACACCCCACACAGACATACACACACAGACTCACACACCCCACACAGACACATACACACCCCACACGCACACAGACACACAACCACAGACTCACACACACCCCACACAGACACCCAGACACACAGACTACACACCCCACACAGACACACACACACACACCCCATACAGATACCCACACACACACAGACTACACACCCCACACAGACAACAACCGCCATTCGCCACTAAGTGGCGGTGACGTCACCACGACGCTTGTGCCAGGCTATGTGCACCCTGAGGCCACGTGGAGTGTGGAACGCCCGCTGGCAGGTCACGGGGCAGACCCAGGTGCCATGGGTCGACTGACTGAGATGACTGGCTGATGCACCACCTGTGCCCCCTACTGTGCCAACCCGCTGTGCTTTAGCCACCCGGCGCTCCGCTCGTTGTTGTGAGCGTCGCTCCTCCGCCCTCCGTTGTTGTTGGAGGGCGACTGCCTCCAACTGCCCAGTAGCATCCTTCACGAGCCTCCTCCACAGAGGCCGATCTTGACACCGCTGGTACCAGTCATCGGCAAGTCCACTCAGCTCCACGTCCTCCTGTACCACATCACTCCATCTCTTCTCTAGCCCGTGCCGCGCCCGCTTAGCCCCCTCGATCCGGCCGAACAAAAGCTGTTTCGGCATGTGTTGGCTGGGCATGCGGGCTACATGACCCAGCCATCGCAGCCTTGCCCGCCGGACCTCACCGATGGGACCTTGCCCAGATCTTTCAAGGATTTGTGAGCTCCTCACACAATCCAGTCTGGTTAAACCCAGGATGGATCGTAGGCAGGCCAGCCTAAATGTTTCTAACCGGCAAAGATGTTCCATTAGGGGAGTCCACGTTTCGCAAGCGTAGAGAAGGGAGGGAATGACCGTGGCCGAGAAGACCTGAAGTTTAGTGCGGAGCGACAGACCAGGTAGCTTCCACACAGCGTTACGCAACCGATGAAAAGATATTGCCACTCGACTGATTCTGAGTGAGACCTCTGCTGTTAAACCGGAGCCGGTCATAATCACACTGCCCAGGTATGGGAAACTCTCCACTCTCTCCACAACTGCTCCATCACCGATTGGGAGATGTGGGGGTGGAGTGTCCGATGGTACAAAATACCCAGGCAGGTGCTTAGTTTTGGTGGGGCTGATGGTAAGGGCCCCACCTCTTAGTGGCACGCTCCAGTCTCAGCAGCAGCGTCTCCAACTCCTCCTCTGACTGAGCAGCTATTACCAAATCATCAGCATACACAACGTGGTTGACCAATAGGGAGCCATCCCTTGACCGCACCCGGGCATCGATCAGCCTCCCATTATATCTGTACCATATGGAGATTCCCCCGGTACAGCTATTGAAGGCTTCACGAACTACGTGGTCAAAATAGATGTTAAATAATGTGGGAGCCAGAGGACATCCCTGTCGCACCCCAAGGTGTACAGGGAATGGCTCTGACTCCCGGCCACGTAGTTTTACCCGGGCCCGCTCACCATCATGAAGGTCCTTAATGATCGTGAGCAGAGGGTCAGGTACTCCAAAAGCACTTAGAACAACCCAGAGCCCAGGGCCTACTGATGGTATCATAGGCCTTGACCAGGTTAATAAAGCAGAGATGTAGGTCTTGCTGGAATTCCCTACACCTCTGCTGTAGCAGACGGACAGAAAATATGGCATCTGTGCAGGACCGCCCTTTCCTGAAACCGCATTGGGGCTCCGCAAGCCTCTCCTCAGCGTGCCTGGCAAGGCGATGTTGAATAATCCTTGCCAGGACCTTTCCCGGCACACTGAGGAGTGAGATGCCCCTGTTGTTGTTACAGTCTGTGCGGTCCCCTTCTTCAAGAGGGGGACCACCACACACACACAGACACACAAAGATCCCCCGTATAGCCTTAACAGACTGTAGGGGCAAGTGCTGTTAGCGAGCACCAGACACACACACACACAGACACACACACACAGGCACACACACACAGACACACACACACAGACACACACACAGGCACACACACAGGCACACACACAGGCACACACACACAGACACACACACACAGACACACACAGTGCTCTGTGTTTATTCGTCAGGACAAGCTAAAACAACTTCCTCCATAGAGTGGGCGAGCCATGGACTCACGCACACACACAGACACAAGAGTGAGCGGGGTGGAGCTGTGTGTGTGTGGGGTGTGTGTGAGTGTGTGGGGTGTGTGGGGTGTGTGTGTGGTGTGTGTGAGTGTGTGTGTGGGGTGTGTGTGAGTGTGTGTGTGGGGTGTGTGGGGTGTGTGTGTGTGTGTGGGGTGTGTGTGTGTGGAGTGTGTGTGGGGTGTGTGTGTGTGGGGTGTGTGTGGGGTGTGTGTGGGGTGTGTGTGTGGGGTGTGTGTGAGTGTGTGTGGTGTGTGTGTGTGGTGTGTGTGGTGTGTGTGGTGTGTGTGTGTGGTGTGTGTGGTGTGTGTGGTGTGTGTGTGGTGTGTGTGTGTGGTGTGTGTGGTGTGTGTGGTGTGTGTGTGGGGTGTGTGTGGGGTGTGTGTGTGTGGGGTGTGTGTGGGGTGTGTGTGAGTGTGTGTGGTGTGTGTGTGTGGTGTGTGTGTGTGGTGTGTGTGGTGTGTGTGGTGTGTGTGTGGGGTGTGTGTGGGGTGTGTGTGTGTGGGGTGTGTGTGGGGTGTGTGTGAGTGTGTGTGTGGTGTGTGTGTGTGTGTGGAGTGTGTGGGGTGTGTGTGAGTGTGTGTGTGGGGGTGTGTGGGGTGTGTGGAGTGTGTGTGGGGTGTGTGTGAGTGTGTGTGTGTGTGTGGGGTGTGTGGAGTGTGTGTGGGGTGTGTGTGAGTGTGTGTGTGGGGTGTGTGTGGGGTGTGTGTGAGTGTGTGTGTGGGGTGTGTGGGGTGTGTGGAGTGTGTGTGGGGTGTGTGTGAGTGTGTGTGTGGGGTGTGTGTGTGTGGGGTGTGTGGGGTGTGTGTGAGTGTGTGTGTGTGTGTGTGTGGGGTGTGTGTGAGTGTGTGTGTGGGGTGTGTGGGGTGTGTGGAGTGTGTGTGGGGTGTGTGTGAGTGTGTGTGTGTGTGTGGGGTGTGTGTGTGTGGGGTGTGTGTGAGTGGGTGTGTGGGGTGTGTGGGGTGTGTGTGTGTGGGGTGTGTGTGGGGTGTGTGTGGGGTGTGTGTGAGTGTGTGTGGTGTGTGTGTGGGGTGTGTGTGGGGTGTGTGTGAGTGTGTGTGTGGGGTGTGTGGGGTGTGTGTGTGTGGGGTGTGTGGGGTGTGTGTGTGTGTGTGTGTGGGGTGTGTGGGGTGTGTGGAGTGTGTGTGGGGTGTGTGTGAGTGTGTGTGTGGGGTGTGTGTGAGTGTGTGTGTGGGGTGTGTGGGTGTGTGTGTGTGGGGTGTGTGTGTGTGTGGGGTGTGTGGGGTGTGTGTGAGTGTGTGTGTGGGGTGTGTGTGGGGTGTGTGTGAGTGTGTGTGTGTGTGTGGGGTGTGTGTGTGTGTGGGGTGTGTGTGGGTGTGTGTGAGTGTGTGTGTGTGTGTGGGGTGTGTGTGTGTGTGGGGTGTGTGTGTGGGGTGTGTGTGAGTGTGTGTGTGGGGTGTGTGTGTGTGTGGATTGTGTGTGGGGGTGTGTGTGAGTGTGTGTGTGGGGGTGTGTGGGTGTGTGTGTGTGGGGTGTGTGGGGTGTGTGTGTGTGGGGTGTGTGGGGTGTGTGTGTGTGTGGGGTGTGTGTGGGGTGTGTGTGAGTGTGTGTGTGGGGTGTGTGGGGTGTGTGTGGGGTGTGTGGTGTGTGTGGTGTGTGTGGTGTGTGTGGGTGTGTGTGTGGTGTATGGGGTGTGTGTGTGTGTGGGGTGCGTGTGTGGTGATACGTGTGAGTGGTGTATGTGTGTGGTGTGGCGTTACGTGTGTGTGGTGGTGGTGTGTGTGTTGGTGTGTGTGGTGGTGGTGTATGTGGTGTGTGTGGTGTTGTGTGTAGTGCTGTGTGTGTGTGGTAGTTATTGTGGTTGTTGTTGTTGTGGTTGTTGTGGTAGTTGTTGTGGTAGTTATTAAGGTTGTTGTTGTTGTGGTAGTTGTAGTGGTTGTTGTAGTTGTTGTGGTGGTTGTTGTTGTGGTAGTTTTTGTTGTGGTATTGTTGTTGTGGTATTTGTTGTTGTGGTTGTTGTTGTGGTAGTTGTAGTGGTGGTTGTAGTGGTGGTTGTAGTGGTGGTTGTAGTGGTAGTTGTTGTGGTAGTTGTTGTGGTAGTTGTTGTGGTTGTGGTATTTGTTGTTGTGGTAGTTGTGGTGGTTGTTGTTGTTGTGGTAGTTGTTGTGGTAGTTGTAGTGGTTGTTGTTGTGGTATTTGTTGTTGTGGTGGTTGTTGTGGTAGTTGTTGTTGTTGTGGTATTTGTTGTTGTGGTAGTTGTTGTTGTGGTAGTTGTAGTGGTTGTTGTTGTGGTATTTGTTGTTGTGGTATTTGTTGTTGTGGTTGTTGTTGTTGTGGTGGTCACTCTCCGTTCTCCTCCATTGCCACCGGAGTGTCTGCCACACGAACAGCAACCTCCAATTTCGCCTCCAGCTGCAGCTCTTTCTCTGTGTGTAGGGAGACACGGGGGAGAGACACGGGAGAGAGACACGGGGGGAGAGACACGGGGGGAGAGAGACACGGGGGAGAGAGACACGGGGGGAGAGACACGGGAGAGAGAGACACTGGAAGAGAGACACGGGGAGAGAGACACGGGGGGAGAGACACGGGGGGGAGAGACACGGGGGGAGAGACACGGGGGGAGAGACACGGGGAGAGAGACACGGGGTGAGAGACACGGGGGGAGAGACATGGGGGGAGAGACACGGGGGGAGAGAGACACGGGGGGAGAGACACGGGGGGAGAGACACGGGGGGAGAGACACGGGGGGAGAGACACGGGGGGAGAGACACGGGGGGAGAGACACGGGGGGAGACACACGGGGGAGAGACACGGGGGGGAGAGACACGGGGGGAGAGACACGGGGGGAGAGACACGGGGGGAGAGACACGGGGGGAGAGACACGGGGGGAGAGACACGGGGGGAGAGACACGGGGGGAGAGACACGGGGGAGAGACACGGGGGGAGAGACACGGGGGGAGAGACACGGGGGGAGAGACACGGGGGGAGAGACACGGGGGGAGAGACACGGGGGGAGAGACACGGGGGGAGAGACACGGGGGGAGAGACACGGGGGGAGAGACACGGGGGGAGAGACACGGGGGGAGAGACACGGGGGGAGAGACACGGGGGGAGAGACACGGGGGGAGAGACACGGGGGGAGAGACACGGGGGGAGAGACACGGGGGGAGAGACACGGGGGGAGAGACACGGGGGGAGAGACACGGGGAGAGAGACACGGGGAGAGAGACACGGGGGAGAGAGACACGGGGGAGAGAGACACGGGGGAGAGAGACACGGGGAGAGAGACACGGGGAGAGAGACACGGGGGGAGAGACACGGGGAGAGAGACACGGGGGGAGAGACACGGGGGGAGAGACACGGGGAGAGAGACACGGGGGGAGAGACACGGGGGGAGAGACACGGGGGGAGAGACACGGGGGGAGAGACACGGGGGGAGAGACACGGGGGGAGAGACACGGGGGGAGAGACACGGGGGGAGAGACACGGGGGGAGGAGACACGGGGGAGAGACACGGGAGAGAGACACGGGGAGAGAGACACGGGGGGAGAGAGACACGGGGGGAGAGAGACACGGGGGAGAGAGACACGGGGAGAGAGACACGGGGAGAGAGACACGGGGAGAGAGACACGGGGGGAAAGACACGGGGGGAGAGACACGGGGGGAGAGACACGGGGGAGAGACACGGGGAGAGAGACACGGGGGGAGAGACACGGGGGGAGAGACACGGGGGGAGAGACACGGGGGGAGAGACACGGGGGGAGAGACACGGGGGGAGAGACACGGGGGGAGAGACACGGGGGGAGAGACACGGGGAGAGAGACACGGGGTGAGAGACACGGGGGGGAGAGACACGGGGAGAGAGACACGGGGGGAGAGACACGGGGGTTAATTTTGTTGAGGACTGTGGGTGACTCTACCTGTGGGTGACTCTACCTGTGGGTGACTCTACCTGTGGGTGACTAACCCTGTGGGTGACTCTACCTGTGGGTGACTACCCCTGTGGGTGACTCTACCTGTGGGTGACTCTACCTGTGGGTGACTCTACCTGTGGGTGACTCTACCTGTGGGTGACTCTACCTGTGGGTGACTACCCCTGTGGGTGACTCTACCTGTGGTTGACTACCCCTGTGGGTGACTCTACCTGTGGGTGACTCTACCTGTGGGTGACTACCTGTGGGTGACTACCCCTGTGGGTGACTACCTGTGGGTGACTCTACCTGTGGGTGACTCTACCTGTGGGTGACTACCCCTGTGGGTGACTACCCCTGTGGGTGACTCTACCTGTGGGTGACTACCCCTGTGGGTGACTCTACCTGTGGGTGACTCTACCTGTGGGTGACTCTACCTGTGGGTGACTCTACCTGTGGGTGACTACCCCTGTGGGTGACTCTACCTGTGGGTGACTACCCCTGTAGGTGACTCTACCTGTGGGTGACTACCCCTTTGGGTGACTATCCCTGTGGGTGACTCTACCTGCGTGAGGTGCTTGAATGAGATGGATGTCTTTCTGGACCAGACGAAGATCATCCTTGGCCCGCAGTTCCTTGCCCTTCGAGAGCCTGGACATCAACAACAACAACAACCATCAACAACAACAACAGCCACCATCAACAACAATAACAACAGCCACCATCAACAACAACAACCATCAACAATAACAGCCACCATCAACAACATTAACAACAACCATCAACAACAATAACAACAGCCACCAGCATCAACAACCACCATCAACAACAACAACAACCACAATCAACAACAACCACCATCAACAACAACCACAACAACCATCAACAACAACAACCACAATCAACAACAACCACCATCAACAACAACCACCACCATCAACAACAGCCCATAGACTCAACACTACACCATAGACTCAACACTACACCATAGACACAGCACTACCCATAGACTCAACACTGCACCATAGACTCAACACTGCACCATAGACTCAACACTGCACCATAGACTCAACACTGCACCATAGACTCAACACTACCCATAGACTCAACACTACCCATAGACTCAACACTGCACCATAGACTCAGCACTGCACCATAGACTCAACACTGCACCATAGACTCAACACTGCACCATAGACTCAACACTACACCATAGACTCAACACTACACCATAGACACAGCACTACCCATAGACTCAACACTGCACCATAGACTCAACACTGCACCATAGACTCAACACTGCACCATAGACTCAACACTGCACCATAGACTCAACACTACCCATAGACTCAACACTACCCATAGACTCAACACTGCACCATAGACTCAGCACTGCACCATAGACTCAACACTGCACCATAGACTCAACACTGCACCATAGACTCAACACTACACCATAGACTCAACACTACACCATAGACACAGCACTACCCATAGACTCAACACTGCACCATAGACTCAACACAGCCCATAGACTCAACACTGCACCATAGACTCAACACTGCCCATAGACTCAACACTACACTATAGACTCAACACTGCACATAGACTCAACACTGCATCATAGACTCAACACTGCACCATAGACTCAACACTGCACCATAGACTCAACACTGCCCATAGACTCAACACTGCCCATAGACTCATCACTACCCATAGACTCAACACTGCCCATAGACTCAACACTGCACCATAGACTCACCACTGCACATAGACTCAACACTGCATCATAGACTCAACACTGCACCATAGACTCAACACTGCACAATAGACTCAACACTGCACCATAGACTCAACACTGCACCATAGACTCAACACTGCCCATAGACTCAACACTGCCCATAGACTCAGCACTGCCCATAGACTCAACACTGCACTTAGACTCAACACTGCCTATAGAATCAACACTGCCCATAGACTCAACACTGCACCATAGACTCAACACTGCACCATAGACTCAACACTGCACCATAGACTCAACACTGCACCATAGACTCAACACTGCCCATAGACTCAGCACTGCACCTTAGACTCAACACTGCACCATAGACTCAACACTGCACCATAGACTCAGCACTGCCCATAGACTCAGCACTGCACCATAGACTCAACACTACACCATAGACTCAACACTGCCCATAGACTCAACACTGCCCATAGACTCAGCACTGCCCATAGACTCAACACTGCACATAGACTCAACACTGCCTATAGAATCAACACTGCCCATAGACTCAACACTGCCCATAGACTCAACACTGCCCATAGACTCAACACTGCCCATAGACTCAACACTGCACCATAGACTCAGCACTGCCCATAGACTCAGCACTGCACCATAGACTCAACACTGCACCATAGACTCAACACTGCACCATAGACTCACCACTGCCCATAGACTCAACACTGCCCATAGACTCAACACTGCACATAGACTCAACACTGCCTATAGAATCAACACTGCCCATAGACTCAACACTGCACCATAGACTCAACACTGCACCATAGACTCAACACTACACCATAGACTCAGCACTGCACCATAGACTCAACACTACACCATAGACTCAACACTACACCATAGACTCAGCACTGCACCATAGACTCAACACTGCCCAGACTCAACACTGCCCATAGACTCAACACTGCCCATAGTAGTGGTGGTAGTTGTGGTGGTAGTTGTGGCGGTAGTTGTAGTGGTAGTAATGGTGACGGTATGTGGTGGTGTTAGTTGTGGCGGTAGTTGTGGTGGTGGTAGTTGTGGTAGTAATGGTGACGGTATTTGTGGTGGTGGTAGTTGTGGTGGTGGTATTTGTGGTGGTAGTAATGGTGACGGTATTTGTGGTGGTGGTGGTAGTTGTGGCGGTAGTGGTGGTGGTGGTAGTTGTGGTGGTAGTAATGGTGACGGTATTTGTGGTGGTGGTGGTAGTTGTGGCGGTAGTGGTGGTGGTGGTAGTTGTGGTGGTAGTAATGGTGACGGTATTTGTGGTGGTGGTAGTTGTGGTGGTGGTATTTGTGGTGGTAGTGGTGGTAGTAATGGTGACGGTATTTGTGGTGGTAGTGGTGGCGGTAGTTACCGGTTCTTGATGAACTGTGCCTGTCGCCTGCTCTTGATCTCCACAACGCGTTTCATCGCCTCAACTGCAACACAGCACAGCACACGTGATGATGGTGGTGATGGGGGTGATGGTGGTGATGGTGGTGATGGGGGTAGTGGTGGTGGTGATGATGGGGGTGGTGATGGTGGCGGTGGTGTTGTTGATGGTAGGGGTGGTGGTGGTGATGGTGGGGGTGGTGGTGATGGTGGCGGTGTTGATGGGGGTGGTGGTGAATGTTGTGAATGTGGTTGTGAATGTGGTGGTTGTGAATGTGGTGGTTGTGGTTATGAATGTGGTGGTTGTGAATGTGGTGGTTGTGAATGTGGTGGTTGTGAATGTGGTGGTTGTTAATATGGTGGTTGTGAATGTGGTGGTGGTTGTGAATGTGGTGGTTGTGAATGTTGTGGTGGTTGTGAATGTTGTGGTGGTTGTGAATGTTGTGGTGGTTGTGAATGTTGTGGTGGTTGTGAATGTTGTGGTGGTTGTGAATGTGGTGGTGGTTGTGAATGTGGTGGTTGTGAATGTGGTGGTGGTTGTGAATGTGGTGGTTGTGAATGTTGTTGTGAATGTGGTGGTTGTTGTGATGGTTGTTGTGAATGTTGTGGTTGTTCATGTTGTTGTGGTTGTGAATGTTGTGGTTGTTGTGATGGTTGTTGTGAATGTTGTTGTGAATGTTGTGGTTGTTAATGTGATGGTTGTGAATGTTGTTGTGAATGTTGTTGTGATGGTTGTTGTGAATGTTGTTGTGAATGTTGTGGTTGTTGTGAATGTTGTTGTGATGGTTGTGAATGTTGTGGTTGTTGTGATGGTTGTTGTGAATGTTGTTGTGATGGTTGTGAATGTTGTTGTGAATGTTGTGGTTGTTGTGAATGTTGTGAATGTTGTTGTGAATGTTGTGGTTGTTGTGATGGTTGTTGTGAATGTTGTGAATGTTGTTGTGAATGTTGTGGTTGTTGTGAATGTTGTTGTGAATGTTGCTGTGAATGTTGTGGTTGTTGTGATGGTTGTTGTGATGGTTGTTGTGATTGTTGTGAATGTTGTTGTGAATGTTGTTGTGAATGTTGTGGTTGTTAATGTGAATGTTGTGGTTGTTAATGTGAATGTTGTTAATGTTAATGTGGTGGTTGTTGTGAATGTTGTTAATGTGAATGTTTTGAATGTTGTTAATGTGGTGGTTGTTGTGGCACCACTAACCTGTCTTCTCCCAGAGTTCCCGGTCATACTTGACTGGAACGTTCCTGCGCTTCTCAAACTCAAAGCAATTGTCCTGAACAACAACAACATCATCATTACTAACAACAACATCAACAACAACATTAACATCAACAACATCATTAACATCAACGACAAAATCAATGCTATAGTTGTGGTGGTGTAGTGGTGGTGGTGTAGTGGTGGTGGTGTAGTGGTGGTGGTGTAGTGGTGGTGGTGTAGTGGTGGTGGTGTAGTAGTGGTGGTGTAGTGGTGGTGGTGTAGTGGTGGTGGTGTAGTGGTGGTGGTGGTGTAGTGGTGGTGTAGTGGTGGTGGTGGTGTAGTGGTGGTGGTGTAGTGGTGGTGGTGTAGTGGTGGTGGTGTAGTGGTGGTGTAGTGGTGGTGGTGTAGTGGTGGTGGTGTAGTGGTGGTGGTGTAGTGGTGGTGGTGTAATGGTGGTGGTGTAGTGGTGGTGGTGTAGTGGTGGTGGTGTAGTGGTGGTGGTGGTGTAGTGGTGGTGGTGTAGTAGTGGTGGTGTAGTAGTGGTGGTGTAGTGGTGGTGGTGGTGTAGTGGTGGTGGTGGTGTAGTGGTGGTGGTGGTGTAGTGGTGGTGGTAAGTGGTGGTGGTGGTGTAGTGGTGGTGGTGTAGTGGTGGTGTAGTGGTGGTGGTGTAGTAGTGGTGGTGGTGTAGTAGTGGTGGTGTAGTGGTGGTGGTGTAGTGGTGGTGGTGTAGTGGTGGTGGTGTAGTGGTGGTGTAGTGGTGGTGGTGTAGTGGTGGTGGTGTAGTGGTGGTGGTGTAGTGGTGGTGTAGTGGTGGTGGTGTAGTGGTGGTGGTGTAGTGGTGGTGGTGTAGTGGTGGGGTGTAGTGGTGGTGGTGTAGTGGTGGTGTAGTGGTGGTGGTGTAGTGGTGGTGGTGTAGTGGTGGTGGTGTAGTGGTGGTGTAGTGGTGGTGGTGTAGTGGTGGTGGTGTAGTGGTGGTGGTGTAGTGGTGGTGTAGTGGTGGTGGTGTAGTGGTGGTGGTGTAGTGGTGGTGGTGTAGTAGTGGTGGTGTAGTGGTGTAGTGGTGGTGGTGTAGTGGTGGTGGTGGTAGTGGTGGTGGTGGTGTGGTGTAGTGGTGGTGGTGTAGTGGTGGTGGTGTAGTGGTGGTGGTGGTGTAGTGGTGGTGTAGTGGTGTAGTGGTGGTGGTGTAGTGGTGGTGGTGGTAGTGGTGTAGTGGTGGTGGTGTGGTGTAGTGGTGGTGGTGTGGTGTAGTGGTGGTGGTGTAGTGGTGGTGGTGTAGTGGTGGTGGTGGTGTAGTGGTGGTGTAGTGGTGGTGGTGCAGTTGCGTGTGAGTTGCGTGTGAGTTGCGTGCGAGTTGCGTGCGAGTTGCGTGCGAGTTGCGTGCGAGTTGCGTGCGAGTTGCGTGCGGGTTGCGTGTGTGGGTTGCGTGCGGGTTGCGTGCGAGTTGCGTGCGAGTTGCGTGTGAGTTGCGTGTGAGTTGCGTGTGAGTTGCGTGTGAGTTGCGTGTGGGTTGCGTGTGGGTTGCGTGTGGGTTGCGTGTGGGTTGCGTGTGGGTTGCGTGTGTGAGTTGCGTGTGGGTTGCGTGTGAGTTGCGTGTGGGTTGCGTGTGGGTTGCGTGTGAGTTGCGTGTGGGTTGCGTGTGGGTTGCGTGTGGGTTGCGTGTGGGTTGCGTGTGGGTTGCGTGTGGGTTGCGTGCGAGTTGCGTGCGAGTTGCGTGCGGGTTGCGTGCGGGTTGCGTGCGAGTTGCGTGTGTGAGTTGCGTGTGGGTTGCGTGTGGGTTGCGTGTGAGTTGCGTGTGAGTTGCGTGTGAGTTGCGTGTGGGTTGCGTGTGGGTTGCGTGTGAGTTGCGTGTGGGTTGCGTGCGGGTTGCGTGCGAGTTGCGTGCGAGTTGCGTGCGAGTTGCGTGCGAGTTGCGTGTGAGTTGCGTGTGAGTTGCGTGTGGGTTGCGTGTGGGTTGCGTGTGAGTTGCGTGTGAGTTGCGTGTGTGAGTTGCGTGTGGGTTGCGTGTGGGTTGCGTGTGGGTTGCGTGTGAGTTGCGTGTGAGTTGCGTGTGGGTTGCGTGTGGGTTGCGTGTGAGTTGCGTGTGAGTTGCGTGTGAGTTGCGTGTGAGTTGCGTGTGTGAGTTCCGTGTGAGTTGCGTGTGAGTTGCGTGTGGGTTGCGTGTGTGGGTTGCGTGTGGGTTGCGTGCGAGTTGCGTGCGGGTTGCGTGCGAGTTGCGTGCGAGTTGCGTGTGGGTTGCGTGTGTGAGTTGCGTGTGGGTTGCGTGTGAGTTGCGTGTGGGTTGCGTGTGAGTTGCGTGTGGGTTGCGTGTGAGTTGCGTGTGAGTTGCGTGTGAGTTGCGTGTGGGTTGCGTGTGGGTTGCGTGTGAGTTGCGTGTGGGTTGCGTGTGAGTTGCGTGTGAGTTGCGTGCGGGTTGCGTGCGGGTTGCGTGCGGGTTGCGTGCGAGTTGCGTGCGAGTTGCGTGTGTGAGTTGCGTGTGTGAGTTGCGTGTGGGTTGCGTGTGGGTTGCGTGTGAGTTGCGTGTGGGTTGCGTGTGAGTTGCGTGTGAGTTGCGTGTGAGTTGCTTGTGAGTTGCGTGTGAGTTGCGTGTGAGTTGCGTGTGAGTTGCGTGTGAGTTGCGTGTGGGTTGCGTGTGGGTTGCGTGCGGGTTGCGTGAGTTGCGTGCGGGTTGCGTGTGAGTTGCGTGTGAGTTGCGTGTGAGTTGCGTGTGAGTTGCGTGTGAGTTGCGTGTGAGTTGCGTGTGGGTTGCGTGTGAGTTGCGTGTGAGTTGCGTGAGTTGCGTGTGAGTTGCGTGTGGGTTGCGTGTGGGTTGCGTGTGGGTTGCGTGTGAGTTGCGTGTGAGTTGCGTGTGAGTTGCGTGTGAGTTGCGTGTGAGTTGCGTGTGGGTTGCGTGTGGGTTGCGTGTGAGTTGCGTGTGAGTTGCGTGTGGGTTGCGTGTGAGTTGCGTGTGAGTTGCGTGTGAGTTGCGTGTGGGTTGCGTGTGGGTTGCGAGTGGGTTGCGAGTGGGTTGCGTGTGGGTTGCGTGTGGGTTGCGTGTGAGTTGCGTGTGAGTTGCGTGTGAGTTGCGTGTGAGTTGCGTGTGAGTTGCGTGTGGGTTGCGTGTGGGTTGCGTGTGGGTTGCGTGTGGGTTGCGTGTGGGTTGCGTGTGGGTTGCGTGTGGGTTGCGTGTGGGTTGCGTGTGAGTTGCGTGTGGGTTGCGTGTGAGTTGCGTGTGGGTTACCAGGGTGAGCTCCTTGCCGGCAGCTCGCCTGAACGACTTGGTCCAACGCACCCGGCGGGGATTTCGCTTCCTCTTGAAGCCCTTGTGGCACTTGGAGCGGCAAAACCTGAACACCTTCACGCAACCAGCAACACGCAACCAGCAACTAGCAACTAGTACACAACAACTAGTACACAGCCAGCAACTAGTACACAACTAATACACAACTAGTACACAACCTGAACACCTTCACGCAACCAGCAACTAGTACACAACAACTAATACACAACAACTAGTACACAACAACTAGTACACAACCTGAACACCTTCACGCAACCAGCAACCAGTACACAACAACTAGTACACAACAACTAGTACACAACAACTAGTACACAACAACTAGCAACTAGTACACAACCTGAACACCTTCACGCAACCAGCAACATGTAACCAGCAACTAGCAACTAGTACACAACAACTAGTACACAACCTGAACACCTTCACGCAACCAGCAACACGCAACCAGCAACTAGTACACAACAACTAGTACACAACCTGAACACCTTCACGCAACCAGCAACACGCAACCAGCAACACGCAACCAGCAACACGCAACCAGCAACACGCAACCAGCAACACGCAACTAGCAACACGCAACCAGCAACACGCAACCAGCAACACGCAACCAGCAACACGCAACCAGCAACACGCAACCAGCAACACGCAACCAGCAACACGCAACCAGCAACACGCAACCAGCAACTAGCAACACGCAACCAGCAACACGCAACCAGCAACACGCAACCAGCAACACGCAACCAGCAACACGCAACTAGCAACACGCAACCAGCAACACGCAACCAGCAACACGCAACCAGCAACACGCAACCAGCAACACGCAACTAGCAACACGCAACCAGCAACACGCAACCAGCAACACGCAACCAGCAACCAGCAACACGCAACCAGCAACACGCAACTAGCAACCAGCAACACGCAACCAGCAACACGCAACCAGCAACACGCAACTAGCAACCAGCAACACGCAACACGCAACTAGCAACACGCAACTAGCAACACGCAACCAGCAACACGCAACTAGCAACCAGCAACACGCAACCAGCAACACGCAACTAGCAACCAGCAACCAGCAACCAGCAACACGCAACCAGCAACACGCAACTAGCAACACGCAACTAGCAACACGCAACTAGCAACCAGCAACACGCAACCAGCAACCAGTAACACGCAACTAGCAACACGCAACTAGCAACACGCAACCAGCAACACGCAACCAGCAACACGCAACTAGCAACACGCAACCAGCAACACGCAATCAGCAACACGCAACCAGCAACACGCAACTAGCAACCAGCAACACGCAACCAGCAACACGCAACCAGCAACTAGCAACCAGCAACACGCAACCAGCAACACGCAACTAGCAACACGCAACCAGCAACACGCAACCAGCAACACGCAACCAGCAACTAGCAACACGCAACCAGCAACACGCAACCAGCAACACGCAACCAGCAACACGCAACCAGCAACACGCAACTAGCAACACGCAACCAGCAACTAGCAACCAGCAACACGCAACCAGCAACTAGCAACACGCAACCAGCAACCAGCAACACGCAACTAGCAACTAGTACACAACCTGAACACCTTCACGCAACCAGCAACACGCAACCAGCAACACGCAACCTCAACACCGCGTGGGAGCGAGTGAACCGAGTGAACACCGTGTGTGTGTGTGAACACCGTGTGTGAGTGTGTGTGTGTGAACACCGTGTGTGAGTGTGTGTGTGTGAACACTGTGTGTGTGTGTGTGAACACTGTGTGTGTGTGTGAACACTGTGTGTGAGTGTGTGTGTGTGAACACCGTGTGTGAGTGTGTGTGTGTGAACACTGTGTGTGTGTGTGTGAACACTGTGTGTGTGTGTGAACACCGTGTGTGTGTGAGTGTGTGAACACCGTGTGAGTGTGAACACCGTGAGTGTGTGTGTGCGAGTGTGTGTGTGTGTGAACACCGTGTGTGTGTGAGTGTGTGTGTGAACACCGTGTGTGTGAACACCGTGTGTGTGTGTGAGTGAACACCGTGTGAGTGAGTGTGTGTGTGAGTGTGTGTGTGTGAACACCGTGTGTGTGTGTGTCAGTGAACACCGTGTGTGTGTGAACACCGTGTGTGTGTGTGTGAACACCGTGTGTGTGTGTGAACACCGTGTGTGTGTGTGTGTGAACACCGTGTGTGTGTGTGAACACCGTGTGTGTGTGTGTGTGAACACCGTGTGTGTGTGTGAACACTGTGTGTGAACACTGTGTGTGTGTGTGTGTGAACACCGTGTGTGAGTGTGTGTGTGTGAACACCTTGTGTGTGTGTGAACACCGTGTGTGTGTGTGTGTGTGAGTGAACACCGTGTGTGTGTGTGTGTGAACACTGTGTGTGAACACTGTGTGTGTGTGTGAACACCGTGTGTGAGTGTGTGTGTGTGAACACCGTGTGTGTGTGTGTGAACACTGTGTGTGTGTGTGAGTGAACACCGTGTGAGTGTGTGAGTGAACACCGTGTGTGTGTGTGAACACCGTGTGTGTGTGTGTGAACACCGTGTGAGTGTGTGTGTGTGGTAGTGTGTGTGTGTGGTAGTGTGTGTGTGTGTGGGGAGTGATAGTGTAGCGGTTAGCGCTACGCTGCGCTATGAACCTGGCGACCCGGGTTCGATTCCCGCTCACGGCCAACACCACCAGTGACGATTATTTTAACCGGTCCCGGGCCTCCCCTAGGTCGACTCAGCCTCAAATGAGTACCTGGTGCGGTGTGTAAACATTGCCACTTGGGAGACAAAGGCGGTCGGGCGTGGTGCTGGCCACCCACCCCCTCGTGTACCGTTCCGGCCTTTCATAGGTGCTCGCTAACACCACTTGCCCCTACAGTCTGTTAAGGCTATATGGGGGGGATCTCTTTGAACACCGTGTGAGTGTGAACACCGTGAGTGTGTGTGTGAACACCGTGTGTGTGTGTGAACAGTGTGTGTGTGTGAACACCGTGTGTGTGTGAACACCGTGTGTGTGTGTGAGTGAACACCGTGTGTGTGAACACTGTGTGTGTGTGAACACCGTGTGTGAGTGTGTGTGTGTGAACACCTTGTGTGTGTGTGAACACCGTGTGTGTGTGAGTGAACACCGTGTGTGTGTGTGTGAACACCGTGTGTGTGTGTGTGAACACCGTGTGTGTGTGTGTGAACACCGTGTGTGTGTGTGTGAACACCGTGTGTGTGTGTGTGTGAACACCGTGTGTGTGTGAACACCGTGTGTGTGTGTGTGAACACCGTGTGTGTGTGTGTGAACACCGTGTGTGTGTGTGTGAGTGAACACCGTGTGTGTGTGTGTGAGTGAACACTGTGTGTGTGTGTGAACACCGTGTGTGTGTGAACACCGTGTGTGTGTGTGTGAACACCGTGTGTGTGTGTGAACACCGTGTGTGTGTGTGTGTGAACACCTTGTGTGTGTGTGTGAGTGAACACCGTGTGTGTGTGTGAACACTGTGTGTGAACACTGTGTGTGTGTGTGTGAACACCGTGTGTGAGTGTGTGTGTGTGAACACCGTGTGTGTGTGTGAACACCGTGTGTGTGAACACTGTGTGTGTGTGAACACCGTGTGTGAGTGTGTGTGTGAACACCGTGTGTGTGTGTGAACACCGTGTGTGTGTGAACACCGTGTGTGTGTGTGAACACCGTGTGTGTGAACACCGTGTGTGTGTGTGTGAACACCGTGTGTGTGTGAACACCGTGTGTGTGTGTGAACACCGTGTGTGTGTGTGTGAACACCGTGTGTGTGTGTGAACACCGTGTGTGTGTGAACACCGTGTGTGAGTGTGTGTGAACACCGTGTGTGTGAACACCGTGTGTGTGTGTGTGTGAACACCGTGTGTGTGTGTGTGTGAACACCGTGTGTGTGTGTGTGAACACCGTGTGTGTGTGTGTGTGAACACCGTGTGAGTGTGTGTGAACACCGTGTGAGTGTGTGTGAACACCGTGTGAGTGTGTGTGAACACCGTGTGAGTGTGTGTGAACACCGTGTGAGTGTGTGTGTGAACACCGTGTGAGTGTGTGTGTGAACACCGTGTGTGTGTGTGAACACCTTGTGTGTGTGTGTGAACACCGTGTGAGTGTGTGTGTGTGAACACCGTGTGTGTGTGTGTGAACACCGTGTGCGTGTGTGTGTGAACACCGTGTGTGTGTGTGTGAACACCGTGTGAGTGTGTGTGTGAACACCGTGTGTGTGAGTGAACACCGTGTGTGTGTGTGTGAACACCGTGTGTGTGTGTGTGAACACTGTGTGTGTGAACACTGTGTGTGTGAACACCGTGTGTGTGTGAACACCGTGTGTGTGTGTGAACACTGTGTGTGTGTGTGAACACCGTGTGTGTGTGTGTGTGTGAACACCGTGTGTGTGTGTGTGAACACAGTGTGTGTGTGTGAACACCGTGTGTGTGTGTGAACACCGTGTGTGTGTGTGAACACCGTGTGTGTGTGTGAACACTGTGTGTGTGTGAACACCGTGTGTGTGTGTGAACACCGTGTGTGTGTGTGAACACCGTGTGTGTGTGCGTGAACACCTTGTGTGTGTGTGAACACTGTGTGTGTGTGAACACTGTGTGTGTGTGAACACTGTGTGTGTGTGAACACTGTGTGTGTGAACACTGTGTGTGTGTGTGAGTGAACACTTTGTGTGTGTGTGTGTGAACACCGTGTGTGTGTGAACACCGTGTGTGTGTGAACACCGTGTGTGTGTGAACACCGTGTGTGTGTGAACACCGTGTGTGTGTGAACACCGTGTGTGTGTGAACACCCTGTGTGTGTGTGAACACCCTGTGTGTGTGTGTGAACACCGTGAGTGTGTGTGTGAACACCGTGTGTGTGTGTGTGAACACCGTGTGTGTGTGTGTGAACACCGTGTGTGTGTGTGTGAACACCGTGTGTGTGTGTGAACACCGTGTGTGAGTGTGAACACCGTGTGTGTGTGTGAACACCGTGTGTGTGAGTGAACACCATGTGTGTGTGTGAACACCGTGTGTGAGTGTGTGTGAACACCGTGTGTGTGTGTGTGAACACCGTGTGTGTGTGTGTGAACACCGTGTGTGTGTGTGAACACCGTGTGTGTGTGTGAACACCGTGTGTGTGTGTGAACACCGTGTGTGTGTGTGAACACCGTGTGTGTGTGTGAACACCGTGTGTGTGTGTGAACACCGTGTGTGTGTGTGAACACCGTGTGTGTGTGTGAACACCGTGTGTGTGTGTGTGAACACTGTGTGTGTGTGTGAACACTGTGTGTGTGTGTGAACACTGTGTGTGTGTGTGAACACCGTGTGTGTGTGTGAACACCGTGTGTGCGAACACTGTGTGTGTGTGTGTCAGTGAACACCGTGTGTGTGTGAACACCGTGTGTGTGTGTGTGAACACCGTGTGTGTGTGTGAACACCGTGTGTGTGTGTGTGTGAACACCGTGTGTGTGTGTGAACACCGTGTGTGTGTGTGTGTGAACACCGTGTGTGTGTGTGAACACTGTGTGTGAACACTGTGTGTGTGTGTGTGTGAACACCGTGTGTGAGTGTGTGTGTGTGAACACCTTGTGTGTGTGTGAACACCGTGTGTGTGTGTGTGTGAGTGAACACCGTGTGTGTGTGTGTGTGAACACTGTGTGTGAACACTGTGTGTGTGTGTGAACACCGTGTGTGAGTGTGTGTGTGTGAACACCGTGTGTGTGTGTGTGAACACTGTGTGTGTGTGTGAGTGAACACCGTGTGAGTGTGTGAGTGAACACCGTGTGTGTGTGTGAACACCGTGTGTGTGTGTGTGAACACCGTGTGAGTGTGTGTGTGTGGTAGTGTGTGTGTGTGGTAGTGTGTGTGTGTGTGGGGAGTGATAGTGTAGCGGTTAGCGCTACGCTGCGCTATGAACCTGGCGACCCGGGTTCGATTCCCGCTCACGGCCAACACCACCAGTGACGATTATTTTAACCGGTCCCGGGCCTCCCCTAGGTCGACTCAGCCTCAAATGAGTACCTGGTGCGGTGTGTAAACATTGCCACTTGGGAGACAAAGGCGGTCGGGCGTGGTGCTGGCCACCCACCCCCTCGTGTACCGTTCCGGCCTTTCATAGGTGCTCGCTAACACCACTTGCCCCTACAGTCTGTTAAGGCTATATGGGGGGGATCTCTTTGAACACCGTGTGAGTGTGAACACCGTGAGTGTGTGTGTGAACACCGTGTGTGTGTGTGAACAGTGTGTGTGTGTGAACACCGTGTGTGTGTGAACACCGTGTGTGTGTGTGAGTGAACACCGTGTGTGTGAACACTGTGTGTGTGTGAACACCGTGTGTGAGTGTGTGTGTGTGAACACCTTGTGTGTGTGTGAACACCGTGTGTGTGTGAGTGAACACCGTGTGTGTGTGTGTGAACACCGTGTGTGTGTGTGTGAACACCGTGTGTGTGTGTGTGAACACCGTGTGTGTGTGTGTGAACACCGTGTGTGTGTGTGTGAACACCGTGTGTGTGTGAACACCGTGTGTGTGTGTGTGAACACCGTGTGTGTGTGTGTGAACACCGTGTGTGTGTGTGTGAGTGAACACCGTGTGTGTGTGTGTGAGTGAACACCGTGTGTGTGTGTGAACACCGTGTGTGTGTGAACACTGTGTGTGTGTGTGAACACCGTGTGTGTGTGTGTGAACACCGTGTGTGTGTGTGAACACCGTGTGTGTGTGTGTGTGAACACCTTGTGTGTGTGTGTGAGTGAACACCGTGTGTGTGTGTGAACACTGTGTGTGAACACTGTGTGTGTGTGAACACCGTGTGTGAGTGTGTGTGTGTGAACACCGTGTGTGTGTGTGAACACCGTGTGTGTGAACACTGTGTGTGTGTGAACACCGTGTGTGAGTGTGTGTGTGAACACCGTGTGTGTGTGTGAACACCGTGTGTGTGTGAACACCGTGTGTGTGTGTGAACACCGTGTGTGTGAACACCGTGTGTGTGTGTGTGAACACCGTGTGTGTGTGAACACCGTGTGTGTGTGTGAACACCGTGTGTGTGTGTGAACACCGTGTGTGTGTGTGAACACCGTGTGTGTGTGAACACCGTGTGTGTGTGAACACCGTGTGTGTGAACACCGTGTGTGTGTGTGTGTGAACACGTGTGTGTGTGTGTGTGAACACCGTGTGTGTGTGTGTGAACACCGTGTGTGTGTGTGTGTGAACACCGTGTGAGTGTGTGTGAACACCGTGTGAGTGTGTGTGAACACCGTGTGAGTGTGTGTGAACACCGTGTGAGTGTGTGTGAACACCGTGTGAGTGTGTGTGTGAACACCGTGTGAGTGTGTGTGTGAACACCGTGTGTGTGTGTGAACACCTTGTGTGTGTGTGTGAACACCGTGTGAGTGTGTGTGTGTGAACACCGTGTGTGTGTGTGTGAACACCGTGTGCGTGTGTGTGTGAACACCGTGTGTGTGTGTGTGAACACCGTGTGAGTGTGTGTGTGAACACCGTGTGTGTGAGTGAACACCGTGTGTGTGTGTGTGAACACCGTGTGTGTGTGTGTGAACACTGTGTGTGTGAACACTGTGTGTGTGAACACCGTGTGTGTGTGAACACCGTGTGTGTGTGTGAACACTGTGTGTGTGTGTGAACACCGTGTGTGTGTGTGTGTGTGAACACCGTGTGTGTGTGTGTGAACACAGTGTGTGTGTGTGAACACCGTGTGTGTGTGTGAACACCGTGTGTGTGTGTGAACACCGTGTGTGTGTGTGAACACTGTGTGTGTGTGAACACCGTGTGTGTGTGTGAACACCGTGTGTGTGTGTGAACACCGTGTGTGTGTGCGTGAACACCTTGTGTGTGTGTGAACACTGTGTGTGTGTGAACACTGTGTGTGTGTGAACACTGTGTGTGTGTGAACACTGTGTGTGTGAACACTGTGTGTGTGTGTGAGTGAACACCTTGTGTGTGTGTGTGTGAACACCGTGTGTGTGTGAACACCGTGTGTGTGTGAACACCGTGTGTGTGTGAACACCGTGTGTGTGTGAACACCGTGTGTGTGTGAACACCCTGTGTGTGTGTGTGAACACCGTGAGTGTGTGTGTGAACACCGTGTGTGTGTGTGTGAACACCGTGTGTGTGTGTGTGAACACCGTGTGTGTGTGTGTGAACACCGTGTGTGTGTGTGAACACCGTGTGTGAGTGTGAACACCGTGTGTGTGTGTGAACACCGTGTGTGTGAGTGAACACCATGTGTGTGTGTGAACACCGTGTGTGAGTGTGTGTGAACACCGTGTGTGTGTGTGTGAACACCGTGTGTGTGTGTGTGAACACCGTGTGTGTGTGTGAACACCGTGTGTGTGTGAACACCGTGTGTGTGTGTGAACACCGTGTGTGTGTGTGAACACCGTGTGTGTGTGTGAACACCGTGTGTGTGTGTGAACACCGTGTGTGTGTGTGAACACCGTGTGTGTGTGTGAACACCGTGTGTGTGTGTGTGAACACCGTGTGTGTGTGTGTGAACACTGTGTGTGTGTGTGAACACTGTGTGTGTGTGTGAACACTGTGTGTGTGTGTGAACACTGTGTGTGTGTGTGAACACTGTGTGTGTGTGTGAACACCGTGTGTGTGTGTGAACACCGTGTGTGTGTGTGAACACCGTGTGTGTGAACACCGTGTGTGCGAACACTGTGTGTGAGTGTGTGTGTGAACACCGTGTGTGTGTGAACACCGTGTGTGTGAACACCGTGTGTGTGAACACCGTGTGTGTGAACACCGTGTGTGTGAACACCGTGTGTGTGAACACCGTGTGTGTGTGTGAGTGTGTGTGTGTGTGAGTGTGTGTGTGTGTGAGTGTGTGTGTGTGTGAGTGTGTGTGTGTGTGAGTGTGTGTGTGTGTGAACACCGTGTGTGTGTGAACACCGTGTGTGTGTGAACACCGTGTGTGTGTGAACACCGTGTGTGTGTGAACACCGTGTGTGTGTGAACACCGTGTGTGTGTGAACACCGTGTGTGTGTGAACACCGTGTGTGTGTGAACACCGTGTGAGTGTGTGTGAACACCGTGTGAGTGTGTGTGAACACCGTGTGAGTGTGTGTGAACACCGTGTGTGTGTGTGAACACCGTGTGTGTGTGTGAACACCGTGTGTGTGTGTGAACACCGTGTGTGTGTGAGTGTGAACACCGTGTGTGTGTGAGTGTGAACACCGTGTGTGTGTGTGAGTGTGAACACCGTGTGTGTGTGTGAACACCGTGTGTGTGTGTGAACACCGTGTGTGTGTGTGAACACCGTGTGTGTGTGAACACCGTGTGTGTGTGAACACCGTGTGTGTGTGAACACCGTGTGTGTGTGAACACCGTGTGTGTGTGAACACCGTGTGTGTGTGAACACCGTGTGTGTGTGAACACCGTGTGTGTGTGAACACCGTGTGTGTGTGAACACCGTGTGTGTGTGTGTGTGAACACCGTGTGTGAGTGTGTGTGTGAACACCGTGTGTGAGTGTGTGAACACAGTGTGTGTGTGAACACCGTGTGTGTGTGTGTGTGAACACCGTGTGTGTGTGTGAACACCGTGTGTGTGTGTGAACACCGTGTGTGTGTGTGTGAGTGTGTGAACACTGTGTGGTGTGTGTGAACACCGTGTGTGTGTGTGAACACTGCGTGTGTGTGTGTGAGTGAACACCGTGTGTGTGTGTGAGTGTGTGTGTGTGAACACCCCGTATGAGTGTGTGAACACCCCGTGTGAGTGTGTGTGTGTGAACACCCCGTGTGAGTGAGTGAGTGAACACTGCGTGTGAGTGTGAGTGAACACTGCGTGTGTGAGTGTGTGTGTGAGTGAACACTGTGTGTGTGTGTGTGAACACTGTGTGTGTGTGTGTGAACACCGTGTGTGTGTGAGTGAGTGAACACTGTGTGTGTGTGAGTGAACACTGTGTGTGTGTGTGTGAACACCGTGTGTGTGTGAGTGAGTGAACACCGTGAGTGTGTGTGAGTGAACACCGTGTGTGTGTGAGTGAACACTGCGTGTGTGAGTGTGTGTGTGAGTGAACACTGCGTGTGTGTGAGTGAACAGCTGAGAGACCTCGTGTTACCAGAACCCTAAGGATCGCGTCCCCACGTGTCTCCCTCCCCCTGCTCCTCACCTTGCAGTCGTTACGCACGAACTGGATGCCGTGTCCCGGGTAGACGGGCGCCGAGCAGAAGTAGCAAGTCTCGATCCGCATGGCTGCGGCGGAGAGGAGGTGAAGGAGGAGGAGGTGGAGGAGGAGATGGCCACGAGGGGCGAGCGAGGCGGTGAAATGGCGACCTGCTGGTGTGGTGGTGGTGGTGGTGAAGGAGGAGGAAGTGACGTCGGCGCGCTTCCGGCGTGGTGACGTCGACGCGTGTGTAGAGGGCGTGGTGACGTCGACGCGCGCGCCGGGCGTGGTGACGTCGAACGCGCGCTTCCGGCGTGGTGACGTCACCGCGCGCTTCTGGTGTGGTGACGTCAACGCGCGCTTCCGGCGTGGTGACGTCACCTCGCGCTTCCGGCATGGTGACGTCGCCGCGCGCTTCCGGTGTGGTGACGTCAACTCACGCTTCCGGCGTGGTGACGTCGCCGCGCTTCCGGCGTTTTGTGACGTCGACGCGCGCTTCCGGCGTGGTGACGTCAACTCGCGCTTCTGGCGTGGTGATGTCGCCGCGCGCTTCCGGGCTTTGTGACGTCGACGCGCGCTTCCTGCGTGGTGACGTCAACTCGCGCTTCCGGCGTGGTGATGTCGCCGCGCGCTTCCGGGCTTTGTGACGTGGCCGCGCGCTTCCGGCGTGGTGACGTCAACGCTCGATTTGAAGGCTTTCCTTCCTGCAGGGGGTGAACGGGGAGTTCACACTCCTTGGTTTTTAACCGGTTAAAGCCACGCGGGTAAAACTGAAACTACGTTAAAGCACGACGTTTCGGCGGGCAACACAAGCGTCCGTCTTCAGGTGGAACCAGTCAACGCAGAATATCTGTGTCAAGCGCAATATCAACTCTAAATTTAAGTTGTTGTTGTTGGTGTTGTTGTTGTTGTTTGACTTTGCATCCCACTGGAGATATTTTTGTTTTTTGCACGCAGCTGTGGTGGTGTAACGAGGTGCTTGATTTTTTTAAATTCAGGAATATTTTTTGCTGTTATTTTTTCACCATGGATTTTATGTTTTGCACAGTCAACACGCAGTCATATTCTTAGCTCTTTCGGTAAAGTCACCACCACGTTGAAGGGAAACAATAAAATAATAAAGTATATAAAAACAATAAAAATTCTCACGACATTTCGACCGTAACACAAACGGTCGTCATCAGGTGTGGGGGAGGAGTCTACGTTGACTCCGCCTCCACCAGTAGACTCCTCCCCCACCCTTAGACTCCTCCCCCACCAGTAGACTCCTCCTCCCCCACCAGTGAGACTACTCCCACACCAGTTAGACTCCTCCCCCACGCGTAGACTCCTCCCCCACACGTAGACTCCTCCCCCACGTGTAGACTCCTCCCCCACCCGTAGACTCCTCCCCCACCAGTGAGACTACTCCCACACCAGTTAGACTCCTCCCCCACGCGTAGACTCCTCCCCCACACGTAGACTCCTCCCCCACCAGTAGACTCCTCCCCCACCCGTAGACTTCTCCCCCACACGTAGACTCCTCCCCCACGTGTAGACTCCTCCCCCACCCGTAGACTCCTTCCCCACCAGTGAGACTACTCTCACACCAGTTAGACTCCTCCCCCACACGTAGACTCCTCCCCCACCAGTAGACTCCTCCCCCACCCATAGACTCCTCCCCCACCCGTAGACTCCTCCCCCACCAGTGAGACTACTCCCACACCAGTTAGACTCCTCCCCTACCCGTAGACTTCTCCCCCACACGTAGACTCCTCCCCCACGTGTAGACTCCTCCCCCACCCGTAGACTCCTCCCCCACCAGTGAGACTCCTCCCCCACGCGTAGACTCCTCCTCCACGCGTAGACTCCTCCCCCACACGTAGACTCCTCCCCCACCCGTAGACTTCTCCCCCACCCGTAGACTCCTCCCCCACCAGTGAGACTACATCCCACACCAGTTAGACTCCTCCCCCACACGTAGACTCCTCCCCCACCAGTGAGACTCCTCCCCCACCCGTAGACTCCTCCCCCACGTGTAGACTCCTCCCCCACGTGTAGACTCCTCCCCCACCAGTAGACTCCTCCTCCCCCACCAGTGAGACTCCTCCCCCACGCGTAGACTCCTCCTCCACGCGTAGACTCCTCCCCCACCCGTAGACTTCTCCCCCACCCGTAGACTCCTCCCCCACCCGTAGACTCCTCCCCCACCAGTGAGACTACATCCCACACCAGTTAGACTCCTCCCCCACGCATAGACTCCTCCCCCACACCTGATGATGACCGTTTGTGTTATGGTCGAAACGTCGTGAGAATTTTTATTATTTTATATATATTTCATTATTTTATTGCTTCCCTTCAACGTGACTTATATATGTTATTATTTTATTGTTTCCCTTCAACGTGGTGGTGACTTTACCGAAAGAGCTGAGAATATGAATTACTGCAGTCACGAAAGCTTTAAATAAAAATGTAACACGCAGTCACTCTAAGATGTTTTTCATGTTCGTGTTTTTGTGTTTGTGTTTGTTGAGGTTTCACCCCGATTCAAGAGCCGAATGGCTCACGGGGCTATACCCAAAATAAATAAACTGAACTGGACTGGGACGTTCGGGTTTATATATATAGGTTAAGGAGGGGGGAGGAGCCAGAAAGGGGGCGTGGTTAGGTGGGAGGGCTGGGTTAATAAAACCCCTTTAATTATACTGCAGGGTGCTTCAGGGAGTGATGGTGGACCTCAGACACATGCGGGTAAAACCCCTTTAGTTATACTGCAGGGTGTTTCAGGTGGTGATGGTGAACCTCAAACACATGCGGGTAAAACCCCTTTAGTTATACTGCAGGGTGTTTCAGGGGGTGGTGGTGGTGGTGGACCTCAAACACATGCGGGTAAAACCCCTTTAGTTATACTGCAGGGTGGTTCAGGGAGTGATGGTGGACCTCAGACACACGCCGGTAAAACCCCTTTAGTTATACTGCAGGGTGTTTCAGGGAGTGGTGGTGGTGGACCTCAAAGACATGCGGGTAAAACCCCTTTAGTTAAACTGCAGGGTGTTTCAGGGGGTGATGATGGACCTCAAACACACGCGGATAAAACCCCTTTAGTTATACTGCAGGGTGTTTCAGGGAGTGGTGATGGACCTCAAACACATGCGGGTAAAACCCCTTTAGTTATACTGCAGGGTGTTTCAGGGGGTGGTGATGGTGGTGGACCTCAAACACATGCGGGTAAAACCCCTTTAGTTATACTGCAGGGTGCTTCAGGGAGTGATGGTGATCCTCAAACACATGCGGGTAAAACCCCTTTAGTTATACTGCAGGGTGTTTCAGGGAGTGATGATGGACCTCAAACACATGCGGGTAAAACCCCTTTAGTTATACTGCAGGGTGTTTCAGGGAGTGGTGGTGGTGGTGGACCTCAAACACATGCGGGTAAAACCCCTTTAGTTATACTGCAGGGTGTTTCAGGGAGCGATGGTGAACCTCAAACACATGCGGGTAAAACCCCTTTAGTTATACTGCAGGGTGTTTCAGGGGGTGATGGTGGTGGACCTCAAACACATGCGGGTAAAACCCCTTTAGTTATACTGCAGGGTGTTTCAGGGGGTGATGGTGGTGGACCTCAAACACATGCGGGTAAAACCCCTTTAGTTATACTGCAGGGTGATTCAGGGAGTGATGGTGAACCTCAAACACATGCGGGTAAAACCCCTTTAGTTATACTGCAGGGTGTTTCAGGGTGTGATGGTGAACCTCAAACACACGCGGGTAAAACCCCTTTAGTTATACTGCAGGGTGTTTCAGGGAGTGGTGGTGGTGGTGGACCTCAAACACATGCGGGTAAAACCCCTTTAGTTATACTGCAGGGTGCTTCAGGGGGTGATGATGGACCTCAAACACACGCGGGTAAAACCCCTTTAGTTATACTGCAGGGTGCTTCAGGGAGCGATGGTGAACCTCAAACACATGCGGGTAAAACCCCTTTAGTTATACTGCAGGGTGTTTCAGGGGGTGATGGTGGTGGACCTCAAACACATGCGGGTAAAACCCCTTTAGTTATACTGCAGGGTGTTTCAGGGGGTGATGGTGGTGGACCTCAAACACATGCGGGTAAAACCCCTTTAGTTATACTGCAGGGTGATTCAGGGAGTGATGGTGAACCTCAAACACATGCGGGTAAAACCCCTTTAGTTATACTGCAGGGTGTTTCAGGGTGTGATGGTGAACCTCAAACACACGCGGGTAAAACCCCTTTAGTTATACTGCAGGGTGTTTCAGGGGGTGATGGTGGACCTCAAACACACGCGGGTAAAACCCCTTTAGTTATACTGCAGGGTGTTTCAGGGTGTGATGGTGAACCTCAAACACATGCGGGTAAAACCCCTTTAGTTATACTGCAGGGTGCTTCAGGGGGTGATGGTGGACCTCAAACACACGCGGGTAAAACCCCTTTAGTTATACTGCAGGGTGTTTCAGGGAGCGATGGTGAACCTCAAACACATGCGGGTAAAACCCCTTTAGTTATACTGCAGGGTGTTTCAGGGAGTGGTGGTTGTGGACCTCACACACGCGGGTAAAACCCCTTTAGTTATACTGCAGGGTGTCGCTCAAATTTGAAACCATCCCCTCAATTGCAGTTGCGTCTGTGTTTGTAAATACTGCATGGCCTCGTGGACAAATCTCTGATGATAACCGATAGGTTTGTAGAGCACTTTGGTGATATTGGAGAAAACTAGATCGTGATCACCCACAGCTGCAGCTGTGGTCAAGCCAAGGGTCTCTACGAGTGGAGTCTATGGGTCTCTGTGAGTGGAGTGGAGTCTATGGGTCTCTGTGAGTGGAGTATATGGGTCTCTGTGAGTGAGTGAAGTCTATGGGTCTCTATGAGTGGAGTCTATGGGTCTCTGTGAGTGGAGTGGAGTCTATGGGTCTCTGTGAGTGGAGTGGAGTCTATGGGTCTCTGTGAGTGGAGTGGAGTCTATGGGTCTCTGTGAGTGGAGTATATGGGTCTCTGTGAGTGAGTGAAGTCTATGGGTCTCTGTGAGCGGAGTCTATGGGTCTCTGTGAGTGGAGTGGAGTCTATGGGTCTCTGTGAGTGGAGTGGAGTCTATGGGTCTCTGTGAGTGGAGTGGAGTCTATGGGTCTCTGTGAGTGAGTGGAGTCTATGGGTCTCTGTGAGTGAGTGAAGTCTATGGGTCTCTATGAGTGGAGTCTATGGGTCTCTGTGAGTGGAGTGGAGTCTATGGGTCTCTGTGAGTGGAGTGGAGTCTATGGGTCTCTGTGAGTGGAGTATATGGGTCTCTGTGAGTGAGTGAAGTCTATGGGTCTCTGTGAGTGGAGTCTATGGGTCTCTGTGAGTGAGTGAAGTCTATGGGTCTCTGTGAGCGGAGTCTATGGGTCTCTGTGAGTGGAGTGGAGTCTATGGGTCTCTGTGAGTGGAGTGGAGTCTATGGGTCTCTGTGAGTGGAGTATATGGGTCTCTGTGAGTGAGTGAAGTCTATGGGTCTCTATGAGTGGAGTCTATGGGTCTCTGTGAGTGAGTGAAGTCTATGGGTCTCTGTGAGCGGAGTCTATGGGTCTCTGTGAGTGGAGTGGAGTCTATGGGTCTCTGTGAGTGGAGTGGAGTCTATGGGTCTCTGTGAGTGGAGTGGAGTCTATGGGTCTCTGTGAGTGAGTGGAGTCTATGGGTCTCTGTGAGTGAGTGAAGTCTATGGGTCTCTATGAGTGGAGTCTATGGGTCTCTGTGAGTGGAGTGGAGTCTATGGGTCTCTGTGATTGAGTGGAGTCTATGGGTCTCTGTGAGTGGAGTGGAGTCTATGGGTCTCTGTGAGTGGAGTATATGGGTCTCTGTGAGTGAGTGAAGTCTATGGGTCTCTGTGAGCGGAGTCTATGGGTCTCTGTGAGTGAGTGAAGTCTATGGGTCTCTGTGAGCGGAGTCTATGGGTCTCTGTGAGTGGAGTGGAGTCTATGGGTCTCTGTGAGTGGAGTGGAGTCTATGGGTCTCTGTGAGTGGAGTGGAGTCTATGGGTCTCTGTGAGTGGAGTCTATGGGTCTCTGTGAGTGAGTGAAGTCTATGGGTCTCTGTGAGCGGAGTCTATGGGTCTCTGTGAGTGGAGTCTATGGGTCTCTGTGATTGAGTGGAGTCTATGGGTCTCTGTGAGTGGAGTGGAGTCTATGGGTCTCTGTGAGTGGAGTGGAGTCTATGGGTCTCTGTGAGTGGAGTGGAGTCTATGGGTCTCTGTGAGTGGAGTGGAGTCTATGGGTCTCTGTGAGTGGAGTGGAGTCTATGGGTCTCTGTGAGTGGAGTGGAGTCTATGGGTCTCTGTGAGTGAGTGGAGTCTATGGGTCTCTATGAGTGAGTGGAGTCTATGGGTCTCTGTGAGTGAGTGAAGTCTATGGGTCTCTATGAGGAGTCTATGGGTCTCTGTGAGTGGAGTCTAAGGGTCTCTGTGAGTGGAGTCTATGGGTCTCTGTGAGTGGAGTGGAGTCTATGGGTCTCTGTGAGTGGAGTCTATGGGTCTCTGTGAGTGGAGTCTATGGGTCTCTGTGAGTGGAGTCTATGGGTCTCTGTGAGTGGAGTGGAGTCTATGGGTCTCTGTGAGTGAGTGGAGTCTATGGGTCTGTGAGTGGAGTCTATGGGTCTCTGTGAGTGGAGTGGAGTCTATGGGTCTCTGTGAGTGAGTGGAGTCTATGGGTCTCTACGAGTGAAGTCTATGGGTCTCTGTGAGTGAGTGGAGTCTATGGGTCTCTGTGAGTGGAGTGGAGTCTATGGGTCTCTGTGAGTGGAGTCTATGGGTCTCTGTGAGTGAGTGGAGTCTATGGGTCTCTGTGAATGAGTGAAGTCTATGGGTCTCTATGAGTGGGTCTATGGGTCTCTGTGAGTGGAGTGGAGTCTATGGGTCTCTGTGAGTGGAGTGGAGTCTATGGGTCTCTGTGAGTGGAGTGGAGTCTATGGGTCTCTGTGAGTGGAGTGGAGTCTATGGGTTTCTACGAGTGAAGTCTATGGGTCTCTGTGAGGGAGTGGAGTCTATGGGTCTTTGTGAGTGAAGTCTATGAGTCTCTATGAGTGAGTGGCGTCTATGGGTCTCTGTGAGTGGAGTGGAGTCTATGGGTCTCTGTGAGTGGAGTCTATGGGTCTCTGTGAGTGGAGTGGAGTCTATGGGTCTCTGTGAGTGAGTGGAGTCTATGGGTCTCTATGAGTGGAGTCTATGGATCTCTGTGAGTGGAGTCTATGGGTCTCTATGAGTGGAGTCTATGGGTCTCTATGGGTGAGTGAAGTCTATGGGTCTCTATGAGTGAGTGAAGTCTATGGGTCTCTATGAGTGGAGTCTATGGGTCTCTGTGAGTGAGTGGAGTCTATGGGTCTCTGTGAGTGAAGTCTATGGGTCTCTATGAGTGGAGTCTATGGGTCTCTGTGAGTGAGTGGAGTCTATGGGTCTCTGTGAGTGGAGTCTATGGGTCTCTGTGAGTGGAGTCTATGGGTCTCTGTGAGTGAAGTCTATGGGTCTCTATGAGTGGAGTCTATGGGTCTCTGTGAGTGAGTGGAGTCTATGGGTCTCTGTGAGTGGAGTCTATGGGTCTCTATGAGTGGAGTCTATGGGTCTCTGTGAGTGAGTGGAGTCTATGGGTCTCTGTGAGTGAGTGGAGTCTATGGGTCTCTGTGAGTGAGTGAAGTCTATGGGTCTCTATGAGTGGAGTCTATGGGTTTCTATGAGTGGAGTCTATGGGTCTCTGTGAGTGAGTGGAGTCTATGGGTCTCTGTGATTGAGTGGAGTCTATGGGTCTCTGTGAGTGGAGTGGAGTCTATGGGTCTCTGTGAGTGGAGTGGAGTCTATGGGTCTCTGTGAGTGGAGTGGAGTCTATGGGTCTCTGTGAGTGGAGTGGAGTCTATGGGTCTCTGTGAGTGGAGTATATGGGTCTCTGTGAGTGAGTGAAGTCTATGGGTCTCTATGAGTGGAGTCTATGGGTCTCTGTGAGTGGAGTGGAGTCTATGGGTCTCTGTGAGTGGAGTGGAGTCTATGGGTCTCTGTGAGTGAGTGGAGTCTATGGGTCTCTATGAGTGAGTGGAGTCTATGGGTCTCTGTGAGTGAGTGAAGTCTATGGGTCTCTGTGAGCGGAGTCTATGGGTCTCTGTGAGTGGAGTGGAGTCTATGGGTCTCTGTGAGTGGAGTGGAGTCTATGGGTCTCTGTGAGTGGAGTGGAGTCTATGGGTCTCTGTGAGTGAGTGGAGTCTATGGGTCTCTGTGAGTGAGTGAAGTCTATGGGTCTCTATGAGTGGAGTCTATGGGTCTCTGTGAGTGGAGTGGAGTCTATGGGTCTCTGTGAGTGGAGTGGAGTCTATGGGTCTCTGTGAGTGGAGTATATGGGTCTCTGTGAGTGAGTGAAGTCTATGGGTCTCTGTGAGTGGAGTCTATGGGTCTCTGTGAGTGAGTGAAGTCTATGGGTCTCTGTGAGCGGAGTCTATGGGTCTCTGTGAGTGGAGTGGAGTCTATGGGTCTCTGTGAGTGGAGTGGAGTCTATGGGTCTCTGTGAGTGGAGTATATGGGTCTCTGTGAGTGAGTGAAGTCTATGGGTCTCTATGAGTGGAGTCTATGGGTCTCTGTGAGTGAGTGAAGTCTATGGGTCTCTGTGAGCGGAGTCTATGGGTCTCTGTGAGTGGAGTGGAGTCTATGGGTCTCTGTGAGTGGAGTGGAGTCTATGGGTCTCTGTGAGTGGAGTGGAGTCTATGGGTCTCTGTGAGTGAGTGGAGTCTATGGGTCTCTGTGAGTGAAGTCTATGGGTCTCTATGAGTGGAGTCTATGGGTCTCTGTGAGTGAGTGGAGTCTATGGGTCTCTGTGAGTGGAGTCTATGGGTCTCTGTGAGTGGAGTCTATGGGTCTCTGTGAGTGAAGTCTATGGGTCTCTATGAGTGGAGTCTATGGGTCTCTGTGAGTGAGTGGAGTCTATGGGTCTCTGTGAGTGGAGTCTATGGGTCTCTATGAGTGGAGTCTATGGGTCTCTGTGAGTGAGTGGAGTCTATGGGTCTCTGTGAGTGAGTGGAGTCTATGGGTCTCTGTGAGTGAGTGAAGTCTATGGGTCTCTATGAGTGGAGTCTATGGGTTTCTATGAGTGGAGTCTATGGGTCTCTGTGAGTGAGTGGAGTCTATGGGTCTCTGTGATTGAGTGGAGTCTATGGGTCTCTGTGAGTGGAGTGGAGTCTATGGGTCTCTGTGAGTGGAGTGGAGTCTATGGGTCTCTGTGAGTGGAGTGGAGTCTATGGGTCTCTGTGAGTGGAGTATATGGGTCTCTGTGAGTGAGTGAAGTCTATGGGTCTCTATGAGTGGAGTCTATGGGTCTCTGTGAGTGGAGTGGAGTCTATGGGTCTCTGTGAGTGGAGTGGAGTCTATGGGTCTCTGTGAGTGGAGTGGAGTCTATGGGTCTCTGTGAGTGGAGTATATGGGTCTCTGTGAGTGAGTGAAGTCTATGGGTCTCTGTGAGCGGAGTCTATGGGTCTCTGTGAGTGGAGTGGAGTCTATGGGTCTCTGTGAGTGGAGTGGAGTCTATGGGTCTCTGTGAGTGGAGTGGAGTCTATGGGTCTCTGTGAGTGAGTGGAGTCTATGGGTCTCTGTGAGTGAGTGAAGTCTATGGGTCTCTATGAGTGGAGTCTATGGGTCTCTGTGAGTGGAGTGGAGTCTATGGGTCTCTGTGAGTGGAGTGGAGTCTATGGGTCTCTGTGAGTGGAGTATATGGGTCTCTGTGAGTGAGTGAAGTCTATGGGTCTCTGTGAGTGGAGTCTATGGGTCTCTGTGAGTGAGTGAAGTCTATGGGTCTCTGTGAGCGGAGTCTATGGGTCTCTGTGAGTGGAGTGGAGTCTATGGGTCTCTGTGAGTGGAGTGGAGTCTATGGGTCTCTGTGAGTGGAGTATATGGGTCTCTGTGAGTGAGTGAAGTCTATGGGTCTCTATGAGTGGAGTCTATGGGTCTCTGTGAGTGAGTGAAGTCTATGGGTCTCTGTGAGCGGAGTCTATGGGTCTCTGTGAGTGGAGTGGAGTCTATGGGTCTCTGTGAGTGGAGTGGAGTCTATGGGTCTCTGTGAGTGGAGTGGAGTCTATGGGTCTCTGTGAGTGAGTGGAGTCTATGGGTCTCTGTGAGTGAGTGAAGTCTATGGGTCTCTATGAGTGGAGTCTATGGGTCTCTGTGAGTGGAGTGGAGTCTATGGGTCTCTGTGATTGAGTGGAGTCTATGGGTCTCTGTGAGTGGAGTGGAGTCTATGGGTCTCTGTGAGTGGAGTATATGGGTCTCTGTGAGTGAGTGAAGTCTATGGGTCTCTGTGAGCGGAGTCTATGGGTCTCTGTGAGTGGAGTGGAGTCTATGGGTCTCTGTGATTGAGTGGAGTCTATGGGTCTCTGTGAGTGGAGTGGAGTCTATGGGTCTCTGTGAGTGGAGTGGAGTCTATGGGTCTCTGTGAGTGGAGTCTATGGGTCTCTGTGAGTGAGTGAAGTCTATGGGTCTCTGTGAGCGGAGTCTATGGGTCTCTGTGAGTGGAGTCTATGGGTCTCTGTGATTGAGTGGAGTCTATGGGTCTCTGTGAGTGGAGTGGAGTCTATGGGTCTCTGTGAGTGGAGTGGAGTCTATGGGTCTCTGTGAGTGGAGTGGAGTCTATGGGTCTCTGTGAGTGGAGTGGAGTCTATGGGTCTCTGTGAGTGGAGTGGAGTCTATGGGTCTCTGTGAGTGGAGTGGAGTCTATGGGTCTCTGTGAGTGAGTGGAGTCTATGGGTCTCTATGAGTGAGTGGAGTCTATGGGTCTCTGTGAGTGAGTGAAGTCTATGGGTCTCTATGAGGAGTCTATGGGTCTCTGTGAGTGGAGTCTAAGGGTCTCTGTGAGTGGAGTCTATGGGTCTCTGTGAGTGGAGTGGAGTCTATGGGTCTCTGTGAGTGGAGTCTATGGGTCTCTGTGAGTGGAGTCTATGGGTCTCTGTGAGTGGAGTCTATGGGTCTCTGTGAGTGGAGTGGAGTCTATGGGTCTGTGAGTGGAGTCTATGGGTCTCTGTGAGTGGAGTGGAGTCTATGGGTCTCTGTGAGTGAGTGGAGTCTATGGGTCTCTACGAGTGAAGTCTATGGGTCTCTGTGAGTGAGTGGAGTCTATGGGTCTCTGTGAGTGGAGTGGAGTCTATGGGTCTCTGTGAGTGGAGTCTATGGGTCTCTGTGAGTGAGTGGAGTCTATGGGTCTCTGTGAATGAGTGAAGTCTATGGGTCTCTATGAGTGGGTCTATGGGTCTCTGTGAGTGGAGTGGAGTCTATGGGTCTCTGTGAGTGGAGTGGAGTCTATGGGTCTCTGTGAGTGGAGTGGAGTCTATGGGTCTCTGTGAGTGGAGTGGAGTCTATGGGTTTCTACGAGTGAAGTCTATGGGTCTCTGTGAGGGAGTGGAGTCTATGGGTCTTTGTGAGTGAAGTCTATGAGTCTCTATGAGTGAGTGGCGTCTATGGGTCTCTGTGAGTGGAGTGGAGTCTATGGGTCTCTGTGAGTGGAGTCTATGGGTCTCTGTGAGTGGAGTGGAGTCTATGGGTCTCTGTGAGTGAGTGGAGTCTATGGGTCTCTATGAGTGGAGTCTATGGATCTCTGTGAGTGGAGTCTATGGGTCTCTATGAGTGGAGTCTATGGGTCTCTATGGGTGAGTGAAGTCTATGGGTCTCTATGAGTGAGTGAAGTCTATGGGTCTCTATGAGTGGAGTCTATGGGTCTCTGTGAGTGAGTGGAGTCTATGGGTCTCTGTGAGTGAAGTCTATGGGTCTCTATGAGTGGAGTCTATGGGTCTCTGTGAGTGAGTGGAGTCTATGGGTCTCTGTGAGTGGAGTCTATGGGTCTCTGTGAGTGGAGTCTATGGGTCTCTGTGAGTGAAGTCTATGGGTCTCTATGAGTGGAGTCTATGGGTCTCTGTGAGTGAGTGGAGTCTATGGGTCTCTGTGAGTGGAGTCTATGGGTCTCTATGAGTGGAGTCTATGGGTCTCTGTGAGTGAGTGGAGTCTATGGGTCTCTGTGAGTGAGTGGAGTCTATGGGTCTCTGTGAGTGAGTGAAGTCTATGGGTCTCTATGAGTGGAGTCTATGGGTTTCTATGAGTGGAGTCTATGGGTCTCTGTGAGTGAGTGGAGTCTATGGGTCTCTGTGATTGAGTGGAGTCTATGGGTCTCTGTGAGTGGAGTGGAGTCTATGGGTCTCTGTGAGTGGAGTGGAGTCTATGGGTCTCTGTGAGTGGAGTGGAGTCTATGGGTCTCTGTGAGTGGAGTGGAGTCTATGGGTCTCTGTGAGTGGAGTGGAGTCTATGGGTCTCTGTGAGTGAGTGGAGTCTATGGGTCTCTATGAGTGAGTGGAGTCTATGGGTCTCTGTGAGTGAGTGAAGTCTATGGGTCTCTATGAGTGGAGTCTATGGGTCTCTGTGAGTGGAGTCTAAGGGTCTCTGTGAGTGGAGTCTATGGGTCTCTGTGAGTGGAGTGGAGTCTATGGGTCTCTGTGAGTGGAGTCTATGGGTCTCTGTGAGTGGAGTCTATGGGTCTCTGTGAGTGGAGTCTATGGGTCTCTGTGAGTGGAGTGGAGTCTATGGGTCTCTGTGAGTGAGTGGAGTCTATGGGTCTGTGAGTGGAGTCTATGGGTCTCTGTGAGTGGAGTGGAGTCTATGGGTCTCTGTGAGTGAGTGGAGTCTATGGGTCTCTACGAGTGAAGTCTATGGGTCTCTGTGAGTGAGTGGAGTCTATGGGTCTCTATGAGTGGAGTCTATGGGTCTCTATGAGTGGAGTCTATGGGTCTCTATGAGTGGAGTCTATGGGTCTCTATGACTGAGTGGTGTCTATGGGTCTCTATGACTGAGTGGAGTCTATGGGTCTCTATGAGTGGAGTCTATAGGTCTCTATAAGTGGAGTCTATGGGTCTCTATGAGTGGAGTCTATGTGTCGCTATGAGTGAGTGGAGTCTATGGGTCTCTATGAGTGAGTGGAGTCTATGGGTCTCTATGAGTGGAGTCTATGTGTCTCTATGAGTGGAGTCTATGGGTCTCTATGAGTGAGTGGAGTCTATGGGTCTCTGTGAGTGAGTGGAGTCTATGGGTCTCTATGAGTGGAGTCTATGGGTCTCTGTGAGTGAGTGGAGTCTATGGGTCTCTATGAGTGGAGTCTATGGGTCTCTATGAGTGGAGTCTATGGGTCTCCAAGTTTCGACACCAGACAGTGGAGTTTACAGCATTTTATTGGTTACAAAACGTACAAAAATACAAGTTGCATATAAGTCATCAACATCATCACCATCATCATCACCACCATCAACATCATCACCACCATCATCATCACCACCATCATCACCAACATCATCATCATCATCACCATCATCATCACCATCACCACCATCACCACCATCACCACCATCACCACCATCATCACCATCACCACCACCATCATCACAATCATCATCACTAACATCATCACCACCAGCTGTACACACAGCTGGTGTAGTGTCACCTGCTGTAGTAGTGTCACTACAGCTGTTGTAGTGTCACCTGCTGTAGTAGTGTCACTATTACAGCTGTAGTAGTGTCACTACAGCTGTTGTAGTGTCACCTGCTGTAGTAGTGTCACTATTACAGCTGTAGTAGTGTCACTACAGCTGTAATAGTGTCACTACAGCTGTAGTAGTGTCACTACAACAGCTGTAGTAGTGTTAACTACTACAGCTGTAGTAGTGTCACCTGCTGTAGTAGTGTTCACTACAGCTGTAATAGTGTTCACTACAGCTGTAGTAGTGTCACTACAGCTGTAGTAGTGTCACCTGCTGTAGTAGTGTCACTACTACAGCTGTAGTAGTGTTTACTACAGCTGTAGTAGTGTCACTACAGCTGTAGTAGTGTTCACTACAGCTGTAGTAGTGTTAACTACAGCTGTAGTAGTGACACTACAGCTGTAGTCGTGTTCACTACAGCTGTAGTAGTGAAACCTGCTGTAGTAGTGTTCACTACAGCTGTAGTAGTGTTCACTACAGCTGTAGTAGTGTTCACTACAGCTGTAGTAGTGTCACTACAGCTGTAGTAGTGTCACCTGCTGTAGTAGTGTCACCTGCTGTAGTAGTGTCACTACAGCTGTAGTAGTGTCACCTGCTGTAGTAGTGTCACTACAGCTGTAGTAGTGTTCACTACAGCTGTAGTAGTGTCACCTGCTGTAGTAGTGTCACTACAGCTGTAATAGTGTCACTACAGCTGTAGTAGTGTCACTACAACAGCTGTAGTAGTGTTAACTACTACAGCTGTAGTAGTGTCACCTGCTGTAGTAGTGTTCACTACAGCTGTAATAGTGTTCACTACAGCTGTAGTAGTGTCACTACAGCTGTAGTAGTGTCACCTGCTGTAGTAGTGTCACTACTACAGCTGTAGTAGTGTTTACTACAGCTGTAGTAGTGTCACTACAGCTGTAGTAGTGTTCACTACAGCTGTAGTAGTGTTAACTACAGCTGTAGTAGTGACACTACAGCTGTAGTCGTGTTCACTACAGCTGTAGTAGTGAAACCTGCTGTAGTAGTGTTCACTACAGCTGTAGTAGTGTTCACTACAGCTGTAGTAGTGTTCACTACAGCTGTAGTAGTGTCACTACAGCTGTAGTAGTGTCACCTGCTGTAGTAGTGTCACCTGCTGTAGTAGTGTCACTACAGCTGTAGTAGTGTCACCTGCTGTAGTAGTGTCACCTGCTGTAGTAGTGTCACTACAGCTGTAATAGTGTCACTACAGCTGTAGTAGTGTCACTACTACAGCTGTAGTAGTGTTAACTACTACAGCTGTAGTAGTGTCACCTGCTGTAGTAGTGTTCACTACAGCTGTAATAGTGTTCACTACAGCTGTAGTAGTGTCACTACAGCTGTAGTAGTGTCACTACAGCTGTAGTAGTGTCACTACAGCTGTAGTAGTGTTCACTACAGCTGTAGTAGTGTCACCTGCTGTAGTAGTGTCACTACAGCTGTAGTAGTGTCACTACAGCTGTAGTAGTGTCACTACAGCTGTAGTAGTGTCACTACAGCTGTAGTAGTGTCACTACATCTGTAGTAGTGTCACCTGCTGTAGTAGTGTCACTACAGCTGTAGTAGTGTCACTACAGCTGTAGTAGTGTCACTACAGCTGTAGTAGTGTCACCTGCTGTAGTAGTGTCACCTGCTGTAGTAGTGTCACTACAGCTGTAGTAGTGTCACTACAGCTGTAGTAGTGTCACTACAGCTGTAGTAGTGTCACTACAGCTGTAGTAGTGTCACCTGCTGTAGTAGTGTCACTACAGCTGTAGTAGTGTCACTACAGCTGTAGTAGTGTCACTACAACTGTAGTAGTGTCACCTGCTGTAGTAGTGTCACCTGCTGTAGTAGTGTCACTACAGCTGTAGTAGTGTCACCTGTTGTAGTAGTGTCACTACAGCTGTAGTAGTGTCACTATTACAGCTGTAGTAGTGTCACTACAGCTGTAATAGTGTCACTACAGCTGTAGTAGTGTTCACTACTACAGCTGTAGTAGTGTCACCTGCTGTAGTAGTGTCACTACAGCTGTAGTAGTGTCACCTGTTGTAGTAGTGTCACTACAGCTGTAGTAGTGTCACCTGCTGTAGTAGTGTCACTACAGCTGTAGTAGTGTCACCTGCTGTAGTAGTGTCACTACAGCTGTAGTAGTGTCACTACAGCTGTAGTAGTGTTCACTACAGCTGTAGCAGTGTCACTACAGCTGTAGTAGTGTCACTACAGCTGTAGTAGTGTCACTACAGCTGTAGTAGTGTCACTACAGCTGTAGTAGTGTTAACTACAGCTGTAGTAGTGTTAACTACATCTGTAGTAGTGTCACCTGCTGTAGTAGTGTTCACTACAGCTGTAGTAGTGTCACTACAGCTGTAGTAGTGTCACCTGCTGTAATAGTGTCACTACAGCTGTAGTAGTGTCACTACTACAGCTGTAGTAGTGTTCACTACAGCTGTAGTAGTGTCACTACAGCTGTAGTAGTGTCACCTGCTGTAGTAGTGTCACTATTACAGCTGTAGTGACACTACTACAGCTGTAGTAGTGTCACTACAGCTGTAGTAGTGTCACTACTACAGCTGTAGTAGTGTTCACTACAGCTGTAGTAGTGTCACTACAGCTGTAGTAGTGTCACCAGCTGTAGTAGTGTCACTACAGCTGTAGTAGTGTCACTACAGCTGTAGTAGTGTCACTACAGCTGTAGTAGTGTTAACTACAGCTGTAGTAGTGTCACTACTACAGCTGTAGTAGTGTTCACTACAGCTGTAGTAGTGTTAACTACTACAGCTGTAGTAGTGTCACTACTACAGCTGTAGTAGTGTCACCTGCTGTAGTAGTGTCACTACAGCTGTAGTAGTGTCACTACAGCTGTAGTAGTGTCACCTGCTGTAGTAGTGTCACTTGCTGTAGTAGTGTCACTACAGCTGTAGTAGTGTCACTACAGCTGTAGTAGTGTCACTACTACAGCTGTAGTAGTGTCACTACATCTGTAGTAGTGTCACTACAGCTGTAGTAGTGTCACTACAGCTGTAGTAGTGTCACTACATCTGTAGTAGTGTCACCTGCTGTAGTAGTGTTCACTACAGCTGTAGTAGTGTTCACTACAGCTGTAGTAGTGTCACTACAGCTGTAGTAGTGTTAACTACAGCTGTAGTAGTGTCACCTGCTGTAGTAGTGTCACTACTACAGCTGTAGTAGTGTTACTACAGCTGTAGTAGTGTCACCTGCTGTAGTAGTGTCACCTGCTGTAGTAGTGTCACTACAGCTGTAGTAGTGTCACCTGTTGTAGTAGTGTTCACTACAGCTGTAGTAGTGTTAACTACAGCTGTAGTAGTGTTAACTACATCTGTAGTAGTGTTCACTACAGCTGTAGTAGTGTTCACTACAGCTGTAGTAGTGTTCACTACAGCTGTAGTAGTGTCACTACTACAGCTGTAGTAGTGTCACTACTACAGCTGTAGTAGTGTTAACTACAGCTGTAGTAGTGTCACTACAGCTGTAGTAGTGTTCACTACAGCTGTAGTAGTGTCACCTGTTGTAGTAGTGTTCACTACAGCTGTAGTAGTGTCACTACAGCTGTAGTAGTGTTCACTACAGCTGTAGTAGTGTCACCTGTTGTAGTAGTGTCACTACAGCTGTAGTAGTGTCACTACAGCTGTAGCAGTGTTCACTACAGCTGTAGTAGTGTTAACTACATCTGTAGTAGTGTCACCTGCTGTAGTAGTGTCACTACAGCTGTAGTAGTGTCACCTGCTGTAGTAGTGTCACTACAGCTGTAGTAGTGTTAACTACAGCTGTAGTAGTGTTAACTACAGCTGTAGTAGTGACACTACAGCTGTAGTAGTGTCACTACAGCTGTAGTAGTGTTAACTACAGCTGTAGTAGTGTCACTACAGCTGTAGTAGTGTCACCTGCTGTAGTAGTGTTAACTACAGCTGTAGTAGTGTCACTACAGCTGTAGTAGTGTCACTACAGCTGTAGTAGTGTCACCTGTTGTAGTAGTGTTCACTACAGCTGTAGTAGTGTCACTACAGCTGTAGTAGTGTTCACTACAGCTGTAGTAGTGTCACCTGTTGTAGTAGTGTCACTACAGCTGTAGTAGTGTTCACTACATCTGTAGTAGTGTCACCTGCTGTAGTAGTGTCACTACAGCTGTAGTAGTGTCACCTGCTGTAGTAGTGTCACTACAGCTGTAGTAGTGTTCACTACAGCTGTAGTAGTGTCACCTGCTGTAGTAGTGTCACTACTACAGCTGTAGTAGTGTCACCTGCTGTAGTAGTGTCACTACAGCTGTAGTAGTGTCACTACAGCTGTTGTAGTGTCACTACAACAGCTGTAGTAGTGTCGCTACTACAGCTGTAGTAGTGTTTACTACAGCTGTAGTAGTGTCACTACAGCTGTAGTAGTGTCACCTGCTGTAGTAGTGTCACCTGCTGTAGTAGTGTCACTACAGTTGTAATAGTGTCACCTGCTGTAGTAGTGTCACTACAGCTGTAGTAGTGTCACTACAGCTGTAGTAGTGTTCACTACAGCTGTAATAGTGTTCACTACAGCTGTATTAGTGTCACCTGCTGTAGTAGTGTCACCTGCTGTAGTAGTGTCACTACAGCTGTAGTAGTGTCACTACAGCTGTAGTAGTGTCACCTGCTGTAGTAGTGTCACCTGCTGTAGTAGTGACACTACAGCTGTAGTAGTGTCACCTGCTGTAGTAGTGTCACCTGCTGTAGTAGTGTCACTACTACAGCTGTAGTAGTGTTCACTACAGCTGTAGTAGTGTCACTACAGCTGTAGTAGTGTCACTACTACAGCTGTAGTAGTGTCACTACTACAGCTGTAGTAGTGTCACTACAGCTGTAGTAGTGTCACTACAGCTGTAGTAGTGTTAACTACAGCTGTAGTAGTGTCACTACAGCTGTAGTAGTGTCACTACAGCTGTAGTAGTGTCACCTGCTGTAGTAGTGTCACCAGCTGTAGTAGTGTCACTACAGCTGTAGTAGTGTCACTACAGCTGTAGTAGTGTCACTACAGCTGTAGTAGTGTCACTACAGCTGTAGTAGTGTTAACTACAGCTGTAGTAGTGTCACTACAGCTGTAGTAGTGTCACCTGCTGTAGTAGTGTCACTACAGCTGTAGTAGTGTCACTACTACAGCTTTAGTAGTGTCACTACAGCTGTAGTAGTGTCACTACAGCTGTAGTAGTGTTCACTACAGCTGTAGTAGTGTCACTACTACAGCTGTAGTAGTGTCACTACAGCTGTAGTAGTGTTAACTACAGCTGTAGTAGTGTCACTACAGCTGTAGTAGTGTTCACTACAGCTGTAGTAGTGTTCACTACAGCTGTAGTAGTGTCACCTGTTGTAGTAGTGTCACTACAGCTGTAGTAGTGTTCACTACAGCTGTAGTAGTGTTAACTACAGCTGTAGTAGTGTCACTACAGCTGTAGTAGTGTTCACTACAGCTGTAGTAGTGTTCACTACAGCTGTAGTAGTGTCACCTGTTGTAGTAGTGTCACTACAGCTGTAGTAGTGTTCACTACAGCTGTAGTAGTGTTAACTACATCTGTAGTAGTGTCACCTGTTGTAGTAGTGTCACTACAGCTGTAGTAGTGTTCACTACAGCTGTAGTAGTGTCACCTGTTGTAGTAGTGTCACTACAGCTGTAGTAGTGTTCACTACAGCTGTAGTAGTGTTCACTACAGCTGTAGTAGTGTTCACTACAGCTGTAGTAGTGTTAACTACAGCTGTAGTAGTGTCACTACAGCTGTAGTAGTGTTCACTACAGCTGTAGTAGTGTTCACTACAGCTGTAGTAGTGTCACCTGCTGTAGTAGTGTCACCTGCTGTAGTAGTGTCACTACTACAGCTGTAGTAGTGTTCACTACAGCTGTAGTAGTGTCACTACAGCTGTAGTAGTGTTCACTACAGCTGTAGTAGTGTTCACTACAGCTGTAGTAGTGTCACCTGTTGTAGTAGTGTCACTACAGCTGTAGTAGTGTTCACTACAGCTGTAGTAGTGTTAACTACAGCTGTAGTAGTGTCACTACAGCTGTAGTAGTGTTCACTACAGCTGTAGTAGTGTTCACTACAGCTGTAGTAGTGTCACCTGTTGTAGTAGTGTCACTACAGCTGTAGTAGTGTTCACTACAGCTGTAGTAGTGTTAACTACATCTGTAGTAGTGTCACCTGTTGTAGTAGTGTCACTACAGCTGTAGTAGTGTTCACTACAGCTGTAGTAGTGTCACTACAGCTGTAGTAGTGTCACCTGCTGTAGTAGTGTCACCTGCTGTAGTAGTGTCACTACAGCTGTAGTAGTGTCACCTGCTGTAGTAGTGTTAACTACAGCTGTATTAGTGTCACCTGCTGTAGTAGTGTCACTACAGCTGTAGTAGTGTTAACTACAGCTGTATTAGTGTCACTACAGCTGTAGTAGTGACACTACAGCTGTAGTAGTGTCACTACAGCTGTAGTAGTGTCACCTGCTGTAGTAGTGTCACTACTACAGCTGTAGTAGTGTCACTACAGCTGTAGTAGTGTTCACTACAGCTGTAGTAGTGTCACTACAGCTGTAGTAGTGTCACTACAGCTGTAATAGTGTCACCTGCTGTAGTAGTGTCACTACAGCTGTAGTAGTGTCACTACAGCTGTAGTAGTGTCACCTGCTGTAGTAGTGTCACTACAGCTGTAATAGTGTCACCTGCTGTAGTAGTGTCACTACAGCTGTAGTAGTGTCACTACAGCTGTAGTAGTGTCACCTGCTGTAGTAGTGTCACTACTACAGCTGTAGTAGTGTCACTACAGCTGTAGTAGTGTTCACTACAGCTGTAGTAGTGTCACCTGCTGTAGTAGTGTCACTACAGCTGTAGTAGTGTTTACTACAGCTGTAGTAGTGTTAACTACATCTGTAGTAGTGTCACTACAGCTGTAGTAGTGTCACCTGCTGTAGTAGTGTCACTACAGCTGTAGTAGTGTCACTACAGCTGTAGCAGTGTCACTACTACAGCTTTAGTAGTGTCACTACAGCTGTAGTAGTGTCACTACTACAGCTGTAGTAGTGTCACTACAGCTGTAGTAGTGTTCACTACAGCTGTAGTAGTGTCACTACTACAGCTGTAGTAGTGTCACTACAGCTGTAGTAGTGTTAACTACAGCTGTAGTAGTGTCACTACAGCTGTAGTAGTGTTCACTACAGCTGTAGTAGTGTTCACTACAGCTGTAGTAGTGTCACCTGTTGTAGTAGTGTCACTACAGCTGTAGTAGTGTTCACTACAGCTGTAGTAGTGTTAACTACAGCTGTAGTAGTGTCACTACAGCTGTAGTAGTGTTCACTACAGCTGTAATAGTGTTCACTACAGCTGTAGTAGTGTCACCTGTTGTAGTAGTGTCACTACAGCTGTAGTAGTGTTCACTACAGCTGTAGTAGTGTTAACTACAGCTGTATTAGTGTCACCTGCTGTAGTAGTGTCACTACAGCTGTAGTAGTGACACTAATACAGCTGTAGTAGTGTTAACTACAGCTGTATTAGTGTCACTACAGCTGTAGTAGTGACACTAATACAGCTGTAGTAGTGTTAACTACAGCTGTATTAGTGTCACTACAGCTGTAGTAGTGACACTACTACAGCTGTAGTAGTGTCACTACAGCTGTAGTAGTGTCACCTGCTGTAGTAGTGTCACTACTACAGCTGTAGTAGTGTCACTACAGCTGTAGTAGTGTTCACTACAGCTGTAGTAGTGTCACTACAGCTGTAGTAGTGTCACTACAGCTGTAATAGTGTCACCTGCTGTAGTAGTGTCACTACAGCTGTAGTAGTGTCACCTGCTGTAGTAGTGTCACTACAGCTGTAGTAGTGTCACTACAGCTGTAGTAGTGTTAACTACAGCTGTAGTAGTGTCACCTGCTGTAGTAGTGTTAACTACAGCTGTATTAGTGTCACCTGCTGTAGTAGTGTCACTACAGCTGTAGTAGTGACACTAATACAGCTGTAGTAGTGTTAACTACAGCTGTATTAGTGTCACTACAGCTGTAGTAGTGACACTAATACAGCTGTAGTAGTGTTAACTACAGCTGTATTAGTGTCACTACAGCTGTAGTAGTGACACTACAGCTGTAGTAGTGTCACTACAGCTGTAGTAGTGTCACCTGCTGTAGTAGTGTCACTACTACAGCTGTAGTAGTGTCACTACAGCTGTAGTAGTGTCACTACTACAGCTGTAGTAGTGTCACCTGCTGTAGTAGTGTCACTACAGCTGTAGTAGTGTCACCTGCTGTAGTAGTGTCACTACAGCTGTAGTCGTGTTCACTACAGCTGTAGTAGTGTCACCTGCTGTAGTAGTGTTAACTACAGCTGTAGTAGTGTCACTACAGCTGTAGTAGTGTCACTACAGCTGTAGTAGTGTTAACTACAGCTGTAGTAGTGTCACTACTACAGCTGTAGTAGTGTTAACTACAGCTGTAGTAGTGTCACTACAGCTGTAGTAGTGTCACTACTACAGCTGTAGTAGTGTCACTACAGCTGTAGTAGTGTTCACTACAGCTGTAGTAGTGTCACCTGTTGTAGTAGTGTTCACTACAGCTGTAGTAGTGTCACTACAGCTGTAGTAGTGTTCACTACAGCTGTAGTAGTGTCACTACAGCTGTAGTAGTGTCACCTGCTGTAGTAGTGTCACTACAGCTGTAGTAGTGTCACCTGCTGTAGTAGTGTTAACTACAGCTGTATTAGTGTCACCTGCTGTAGTAGTGTCACTACAGCTGTAGTAGTGTCACTACAGCTGTAGTAGTGTCACTACAACAGCTGTAGTAGTGTCACTACATCTGTAGTAGTGTCACCTGCTGTAGTAGTGTCACTACAGCTGTAGTAGTGTCACTACAGCTGTAGTAGTGTTAACTACAGCTGTATTAGTGTCACCTGCTGTAGTAGTGTCACTACAGCTGTAGTAGTGTTAACTACAGCTGTAGTAGTGTCACTACAGCTGTAGTAGTGTCACTACTGCTGTAGTAGTGTCACTACAGCTGTAGTAGTGTCACTACAGCTGTAGTAGTGTCAACTGCTGTAGTAGTGTTAACTACAGCTGTAGTAGTGTTAACTACAGCTGTAGTAGTGTCACTACAGCTGTAGTAGTGTTAGCTGTAGTAGTGTCACCTGCTGTACACACAGCTGTAGTTTAGTCTCAGTGATGTCAGTAAAGGTTCCTCTATGTAACTGTGTCTCCATGTGTCTGTGTGTCTCTGTGTCTCTCTGTGTCTCTCTGTGTGTCTCTGTGTGTCTCTGTGTGTCTCGGTGTCTCGGTGTGTAACTCTGTGTGTCTCTGTGTCTCTCTGTGTGTCTCTGTGTGTCTCTGTGTCTCTCTGTGTGTCTCTCTCTGTGTGTCTCTCTGTGTGTCTCGGTGTGTAAATCTGTGTCTCACTGTGTCTCTCTGTGTCTCTGTCTCTTGTCTCTCTGTGTGTCTCTGTGTCTCTCTGTATCTCTTGTCTCTGTATGTCTCTGTGTCTCTGTCTCTCTGTGTGTCTCTGTATGTCTGTGTGTGTCTCTGTGTCTCTTGTCTCTCTCTGTGTGTCACTGTGTCTCTCTGTATGTCTCTGTGTGTCTCTGTGTCTCTCTGTGTGTCTGTATGTCTCTGTGTGTCTCTGTATGTCTCTGTGTGTCTCTGTATGTCTCTGTATGTCTCTGTATGTCTGTGTGTGTCTCTGTCTCTTGTCTCTCTCTGTGTGTCACTGTGTCTCTCTGTATGTCTCTGTGTGTCTGTGTCTCTCTGTGTGTCTGTATGTCTCTGTGTGTCTCTGTGTGTCTCTGTATGTCTCTGTATGTCTGTGTGTGTCTCTGTCTCTTGTCTCTCTGTGTGTGTCACTGTGTCTCTCTGTATGTCTCTGTGTCTCTGTGTGTCTCTGTGTCTCTCTGTGTGTCTGTATGTCTCTGTGTGTCTCTGTATGTCTCTGTGTGTCTCTGTATGTCTCTGTATGTCTCTGTGTGTCTCTGTCTCTCTCTGTGTCTCTCTGTGTCTCCATGTGTAACTGTGTGTGTCTCTGTTTAACTCTGTACATCATAGGCGGTGCTGCTAACTCGCTACTAACATTGCACTTGCCCCTACAGCCCTGCTGGAGGCTACCTGGGGGAGCTTTGTCTGTGTGTACATCACAGGTGGTGGTGATGGTGGTGGTGGACCACATTCCCACTGCCCCCCACCACTGCCCCCCACCACTGCCCCCCACCACTGCCCCCCACCACTGCCTGTACAAGATAACCCACGTGGATTCGTCCTCTCTTTGATTCACTGCTGATGATGATGCTGATGATGATGAAGCTGTTACTGCTGATGATGCTGTTACTGCTGATGATGCTGTTACTGCTGATGATGCTGTTACTGCTGCTGATGATGAAGCTGTTACTGCTGATGATGATGAAGCTGATGATGATGATGCTGTTACTGCTGATGATGATGAAGCTGTTACTGCTGATGATGCTGATACTGCTGCTGATGATGCTGTTACTGCTGCTGATGATGAAGCTGTTACTGCTGATGATGCTGTTACTGCTGATGATGATGCTGATGATGATTATGTTACTGCTGATGATGCTGATGATGATGATGAAGCTGTTACTGCTGATGATGCTGTTACTGCTGATGATGATGATGCTGTTACTGCTGATGATGCTGTTACTGCTGATGATGATGCTGATGTTACTGCTGATGATGCTGTTACTGCTGATGATGATGAAGCTGTTACTGCTGCTGCTGATGATGCTGTTACTGCTGATGAAGCTGTTACTGCTGATGATGCTGATGATGATGAAGCTGTTACTGCTGATGATGCTGTTACTGCTGATGATGATGAAGCTGTTACTGCTGCTGCTGATGATGCTGTTACTGCTGATGAAGCTGTTACTGCTGATGATGCTGATGATGATGAAGCTGTTACTGCTGATGATGCTGTTACTGCTGATGCTGATACTGCTGATGATGAAGAAGCTGTTACTGCTGATGATGATGCAGCTGATGATGATGTAGCTGATGATGATGTAGCTGATGATGTAGCTGATGATGATGCTGTTACTACTGATGATGATGCTGTTACTGCTGATGATGATGTTACTGCTGATGAAGCTGTTACTGCTGATGATGATGAAGCTGTTACTGCTGATGATGCTGATGATGATGAAGCTGTTACTGCTGATGATGCTGTTACTGCTGATGCTGATACTGCTGCTGATGATGAAGCTGTTACTGCTGATGATGATGAAGCTGTTACTGCTGATGAAGCTGTTACTGCTGCTGCTGATGATGCTGATGATGATGATGCTGTTACTGCTGATGATGCTGATGATGATGAAGCTGTTACTGCTGATGATGATGCTGTTACTGCTGATGATGATGCTGTTACTGCTGATGATGCTGATGATGATGCTGTTACTGCTGCTGATGATGAAGCTGTTACTGCTGCTGCTGATGATGCTGTTACTGCTGATGATGATGAAGCTGTTACTGCTGATGATGCTGTTACTGCTGATGATGATGAAGCTGTTACTGCTGATGATGCTGTTACTGCTGATGCTGATACTGCTGATGATGAAGAAGCTGTTACTGCTGATGATGATTATGCAGCTGATGATGATGTAGCTGATGATGATGATGTAGCTGATGATGCTGTTACTACTGATGATGAAGCTGTTACTGCTGATGAAGCTGTTACTGCTGCTGCTGATGATGCTGATGATGATGAAGCTGTTACTGCTGATGATGCTGATGATGATGAAGCTGTTACTGCTGATGATGCTGATGATGATGAAGCTGTTACTGCTGATGATGATGATGAAGCTGTTACTGCTGATGATGATGATGCTGTTACTGCTGATGATGATGAAGCTGTTACTGCTGATTATGATGCTGGTGATGCTGTTACTGCAGCTGATGATGATGCTGTTACTGCTGATGATGCTGTTACTGCTGATGAAGCTGATGAAGCTGTTACTAATGATGATACTGCAATGATGATGCTGATGATGATACTGCTGCTAATGATGATGCTGATGATGATGATGTAGCTGATGATGATGATGCTGATGATGATGTAGCTGATGATGATGATGATGTAGCTGATGATGTAGCTGATGATGATGATGTAGCTGATGATGATGTAGCTGATGATGCTGCTGCTATTGAAGATACTGATGATGATGTAGCTGATGATGATGTAGCTGATGATGATGATGATGTAGCTGATGATGTAGCTGATGATAATGATGTAGCTGATGATGATGATGTAGCTGATGATGATGATGTAGCTGATGATGATGATGTAGCTGATGATGATGATGTAGCTGATGATGATGTAGCTGATGATGATGATGTAGCTGATGATGATGATGTAGCTGATGATGATGTAGCTGATGATGATGTAGCTGATGATGATCATGTAGCTGATGATGATGATGTAGCTGATGATGATGTAGCTGATGATGATGATGTAGCTGATGATGATGTAGCTGCTGATGATGATGTAGCTGATGATGATGTAGCTGATGATGATGATGTAGCTGATGATGTAGCTGCTGATGATGATGTAGCTGCTGATGATGATGTAGCTGATGATGATGTAGCTGATGATGATGATGTAGCTGATGATGATGATGTAGCTGATGATGATGATGTAGCTGCTGATGATGATGTAGCTGCAGATGATGATGTAGCTGATGATGATGTAGCTGATGATGTAGCTGCTGATGATGATGTAGCTGCTGATGATGATGTAGCTGCTGATGATGATGTAGCTGCTGATGATGATGTAGCTGCTGATGATGATGTAGCTGATGATGATGATGTAGCTGATGATGATGTAGCTGATGATGATGATGTAGCCGATGATGTAGCTGATGATGATGATGTAGCTGATGATGATGTAGCTGATGATGATGTAGCTGATGATGATGTAGCTGATGATGATGATGCTGATGATGTAGCCGATGATGATGTAGCTGATGATGATGATGTAGCTGATGATGATGTAGCTGATGATGATGTAGCTGTCTCCATGTGAGTTGTGGAGGTTTGAGAGAATGCCAACATACCATCAACATACCATCAACATACCATCAATATACCATCAACATACCATCAATATACCATCAACATACCATCAAAATCCCATCAGGATATCAACATACCATCAACATACCATCAATATACCATCAACATACCATCAATACACCATCAACATACCATCAAAATCCCATCAGGATATCAACATACCATCAACATACCATCAACATACCATCAGGATATCAACATACCATCAACATACCATCAAAATCCCATCAGGATATCAACATACCATCAACATACCATCAATATACCATCAACATACCATCAGGATATCAACATACCGTCAATATACCATCAACATACCATCAAAATCCCATCAGGATATCAACATACCGTCAAAACTCCCGTTAAGATACCAAAAATAAACCATCAAGACCCTCCCCCACCCCCCATCAAGACCCTCCCAAGATCCCATCAAAAATACCATAAAGATCCCACCGTGACCACCACCACCATCATCATCACCACCTTCACCCCAATGACCATCATCACCACCACCACCGTGACCACCACCACCACCATCATCACCACCTTCACCATCATCACCACCTTCACCATCACCACCATCACCACCATGACCATCATCACCACCTTCACCATCACCACCATCACCACCACTACCACCACCAACATCACCTTCATCACCACCACCATCACCACCTTCACTATCACCATCATCACCACCATCACCACCTTTACCATCACCACCATCATCACCACCACCACCATCACCACCATCATCATCATCACCACCACCACCACCACCAAAGTCCCATCACAGATTATCACAACAATCTCAGAGACGTTGTCCCCCATCACCGAGGAGGGGGGGGAGTGTGGGCAAGAGAGAAAGGATCTTGAACTGGTTCCTGCAGATGTCTGCAGATCAACGGCGAGAGAGAGGATCTTGAGCAGGAGACTGAGATCCATCTTAGGAGATCACTCGGTCTCAACTGAGGCTCCCAGAGGACTCCCTGTGGATCACGAACTGGTTCCTGCAGATGTTCGGAGATCAACGGCGAGAGAGAGGATCTTAAAGGAGACTGAGATCCATCTTAGAAGGAGGAGGAAGATCACTCGGTTCCAACTGAGGCTCCCAGAGGACTCCCGGTGGATCACAAACTGGTTCCTGCAGATGTTCGGAGATCAACGGCGAGAGAGAGGATCTTAAAGGAGACTGAGATCCATCTTAGGAGATCTCTCGGTCTCAACTGAGGCTCCCAGAGGACTCCCTGTGGATCACAAACTGGTTCCTGGAGATGTTCGGAGATCAACGGCGAGAGAGAGGATCTTAAAGGAGACTGAGATCCATCTTAGGAGATCACTCGGTCTCAACTGAGGCTCCCAGAGGACTCCCTGTGGATCACGAACTGATTCCTGGAGATGTTCGGAGATCAACGGCGAGAGAGAGGATCTTAAAGGAGACTGAGATCCATCTTAGGAGATCACTCGGTCTCAACTGAGGCTCCCAGAGGACTCCCTGTGGATCACGAACTGGTTCCTGGAGATGTTCGGAGATCAACGGCAAGAGAGAGGATCTTGAGAAGGAGACTGAGATCCATCTTAGGAGATCACTCGGTCTCAACTGAGGCTCCCAGAGGACTCCCTGTGGATCACGAACTGGTTCCTGCAGATGTTCGGAGATCAACGGCGAGAGAGAGGATCTTAAAGGAGACTGAGATCCATCTTAGGAGATCTCTCGGTCTCAACTGAGGCTCCCAGAGGACTCCCTGTGGATCACGAACTGGTTCCTGCAGATGTCCGGAGATCAACGGCGAGAGAGAGGATCTTAAAGGAGACTGAGATCCATCTTAGAAGATCTCTCGGTCTCAACTGAGGCTCCCAGAGGACTCCCTGTGGATCACAAACTGGTTCCTGGAGATGTTCGGAGATCAACGGCGAGAGAGAGGATCTTAAAGGAGACTGAGATCCATCTTAGGAGATCACTCGGTCCCAACTGAGGCTCCCAGAGGACTCCCTGTGGATCACGAACTGGTTCCTGCAGATGTTCGGAGATCAACGGTGAGAGAGAGGATCTTGAGAAGGAGAACGAGATCGGAGATCGGGTCCTCCCGAGTAGGCCTCTGAGCAGCACCTTAGACGGAGGAGGATCTTGCCAAGAGGTCTTGAGGGGGTCTTAAGGAGATCTTGAGGAGGTCCAGGAGGTGTCGGAGGTCTTGAGGAGGTCCAGGAGGTGTGATGCTGTCACTCGTGTGAAGAGATTAGTCAGTCACTCACTCACCCTCTCCACCACCACCACCCCCACACCTCCACCACCACCTCCACCACCACCACCTCCACCTCCATCACCAACTCCTCCACCTCCACCATCAACTCCACCAACTCCTCCACCAACTCCTCCACCTCCTCCACCAACTCCTCAACCTCCTCCTCCATCAACATCTCTCACTCAGTGCTGTAAATGTTCAGGGCATCCACCTCCTCCACCACCTCCACCTCCATCACCTCTCAGTTCCGTAGATGTCCAGGGTGTCCTCCTTCACCTCCATCTCCACCACCTCTGCTCACTCGGTGTGATGGGTGTTCAGTGTCCTCCATCTCCACCACCATCCACCACCTCCTCCTCCATCTCCATCTCCACCTCCTCCACCTCCTCCTCCATCTCCACCACCATCCACCACCTCCACCTCCAACTCCACCATCATCTACCACCTCCATCTCCACCTCCTCCATCTCCACCTCCTCCATCTCCTCCTCCACCTCCTCCACCTCTGCTCACTCGGTGTGATGGATGCTCAATGTCCTCCATCTCCACCACCATCCACCACCTCCATCTCCACCACCTCCATCTCCACCTCCTCCCCCACCACCTCCTCCATCTCCACCTCCTCAATCTCCACCTCCACCACCTCTGCTCACTCAGGGTGATGGATGTTCAGTGTCCTCCATCTCCACCTCCATCCAACCCATTCCACACATCTCCACCACCTCCTCCTCCACCTCCTCCTCCACCTCCTCCTCCATCTCCTCCTCCATCTCCTCCTCCATCTCCTCCACCTCTGCTCACTCGGTGAGATGGATGTTCAGTGTTCTCCATCTCCACCACCATCCACCACCTCCACCTCCATCTCCACCACCTCCATCTCCACCTCCTCCTCCACCTCCTCCTCCACGTCCTCCATCTCTGCTCACTCGGTGTGATGGATGTTCAGTGTCCTCCATCTCCACCACCATCCACCTCCTCCATCTCCACCTCCTCCATCTCCACCTCCTCCACCTCTGCTCACTTGGTGTGATGGATGTTCAGTGTCCTCCATCTCCACCACCATCCACCTCCTCCATCTCCACCTCCTCCACCTCTGCTCACTCGGTGTCATGGATGCTCAATGTCCTCCATCTCCACCACCATCCACCACCTCCACCTCCATCTCCACCACCTCCATCTCCACCTCCTCCACCTCTGCTCACTCGGTGTGATGGATGCTCAGTGTCCTCCATCCCCACCTCCTCCACCTCCATCTCCACCACCTCCTCCTCCACCTCCTCCACCACCACCTCTGCTCACTCGGTGTGATGGATGCTCAGTGTCCTCCATCTCCACCACCACCACCACCATCCACCTCCACCACCACCACCACCACCACCTCCATCTCCACCTATACCACCACCACCATCCACCTCCTCCTCCATCTCCACCTCCTCCACCTCTGCTCACTCGGTGTGATGGATGCTCAGTGTCCTCCATCCCCACCTCCTCCACCTCCACCTCCTCCTCCACCTCCTCCTCCACCTCCTCCTCCACCTCCTCCTCCACCTCCTCCTCCTCCTCCACCTCCTCCTCCACCTCCTCCTCCATCCCCACCTCCTCCTCCTCCATCTCCACCTCCTCCACCACCACTTCTGCTCACTCGGTGTGATGGATGCTCAATGTCCTCCATCTCCACCACCACCACCACCTCCACCACCACCACCACCACCACCACCCACCCACCCACCGGCGTGCCCCCGTCACTCCGCGTCGTACATGCGCAGGGTGTCTTCCAGCTTGCGCCCAACACGCTGGTAGAAGGAAATCTGCTGCTGCAGGTAGGCTCGCACCATGCGCCTGACGTCCCGGAGGCGAGCCTCGTGCAGGTGGTTCACCTCGGCCAGCGTGGCGTAGGCGATGATGTTGCAGCGGTGGCGAACCTCGCTCACCTCGCTCGGCTCCAGCTTGCCCTCGTCGCACAGACGCTGCGACTCACGCACTTTGGTGAGGGCTCCTGTGAAGGGACGGGCGGGGGGTGGTGGTGGTGGTGGATGAGTGTGTGCATGGTGGTGGTGATGGGTGGTGGTGGGTGGGTGGGTGGTGGTGGTGGGTGGTGGTGATGGGTGGTGGTGGTGGTGAAGGGTGGGTGGTGGTGGGTGGTGGGTGAGTGTGTGCATGGTGGTGGTGGTGGTGGTGATGGATGAGTGTGTGCATGGTGGTGGTGGTGGTGGTGATGGATGAGTGTGTGCATGGTGGTGGTGATGGGTGGTGGTGGGTGGGTGGGTGGTGGTGGGTGGTGGTGGGTGGTGGTGATGGGTGGTGGTGGTGGTGAAGGGTGGGTGGTGGTGGGTGGTGGGTGAGTGTGTGCATGGTGGTGGTGGTGGTGGTGATGGATGAGTGTGTGCATGGTGGTGGTGGTGGTGATGGATGAGTGTGTGCATGGTGGTGGTGGTGGTGGTGATGGGTGAGTGTGTGCATGGTGGTGGTGGTGGTGGTGATGGATGAGTGTGTGCATGGTGGTGGTGGTGGTGGTGATGGATGAGTGTGTGCATGGTGGTGGTGGTGGTGGTGGATGAGTGTGTGCATGGTGGTGGTGGTGGTGATGGATGAGTGTGTGCATGGTGGTGGTGGTGGTGATGGATGAGTGTGTGCATGGTGGTGGTGATGGGTGGTGGTGGGTGGGTGGGTGGTGGTGGTGGGTGGTGGTGATGGGTGGTGGTGGTGGTGAAGGGTGGGTGGTGGTGGGTGGTGGGTGAGTGTGTGCATGGTGGTGGTGGTGGTGATGGATGAGTGTGTGCATGGTGGTGGTGGTGGTGGTGATGGATGAGTGTGTGCATGGTGGTGGTGGTGATGGATGAGTGTGTGCATGGTGGTGGTGATGGGTGGTGGTGGGTGGGTGGGTGATGGTGGGTGGTGGTGGGTGGTGGTGGTGGTGGTAATGGTGGTGGTGATGGGTGGTGGTGGTGGTGGGTGGTGGTAGTGATGGTGATGGGTGGTGGGTGAGTGTGTGCATGGTGGTGGTAGGTGGGTCGGTGGTGGTGGGTGGTGGGTGGTGGTGATGGTGATGGGTGGTGGTGGGTGGTGGTGGGTGGTGGTGATGGTGATGGGTGGTGGTGGGTGGTGGTGGGTGGGTGGGTGGTGGTGGGTGGTGGTGGTGGTGGTGGTGATGATGGTGATGGATGAGTGTGTGCATGGTGGTGGTGGTGGTGATGGATGAGTGTGTGCATGGTGGTGGTGGTGATGGGTGGTGGTGGTGGGTGGTGGTGGTAATGGTGATGGATGAGTGTGTGCATGGTGGTGGTGGTGGTGATGGATGAGTGTGTGCATGGTGGTGGTGGTGGTGGTGATGGGTGGTGGTGGGTGGGTGGGTGGTGTTTGGTGGTGGTGGGTGGTGGTGGTGGTGTTAATGGTGATGGTGGTGGTGATGGGTGGTGGTGATGGGTGGTGATGGTGGGTGGTGGGTGGTGGTGGTGGGTGATGGTGGTGGTGGTGATGGGTGGTGGTGGTGGTGGTGGGTGGGTGGTGGTGGGTGGGTGGTGGTGGTGGGTGGGTCATTGGTGGGTGGTGGTGGGTGGGTGGTGGTGGGTCGGTGGTGGGTGGTGGTGGTGGTGATGGGTGGGTGGTGGTGGGTGGTGGGTGAGTGTGTGCATGGTGGTGGTGGTGGTGGGTGGTGGGTGGTGGGTGGTGGTGGGTGGTGGATGGGTGGTGATGGTGATGGGTGGTGGTGGGTGGTGGTAGTGATGGTGATGGGTGGTGGGTGAGTGTGTGCATGGTGGTGGTAGGTGGGTCGGTGGTGGTGGGTGGTGGTGGTGGGTGGTGGTGATGGTGATGGGTGGTGGTGGGTGGTGGTGGGTGGTGGTGATGGTGATGGGTGGTGGTGGGTGGTGATGGTGATGGGTGGTGGTGGGTGGTGATGGTGGTGGGTGGTGGTGGGTGAGTGTGTGCATGGTGGTGATGGGTGAGTGGGTGGATGGTGGTGGGTGGGTGGTGGGTCGGTGGGTGGTGGGGAGAGGAAAGGGTGATCATGACGGGGGGTTGGAAGCGGAGACTAACACCCACCACCCGTGTCTCTCCCCCCGTGTCTCTCTCCCCCCGTGTCTCTCCCCCCCCGTGTCTCTCTCCCCCCGTGTCTCTCTCCCCCCGTGTCTCTCTCCCCCCGTGTCTCTCCCCCCGTGTCTCTCTCCCCCCGTGTCTCTCCCCCCGTGTCTCTCCCCCCGTGTCTCCCCCGTGTCTCTCCCCCCGTGTCTCTCTCCCCCGTGTCTCTCCCCCCGTGTCTCCCCCCCGTGTCTCCACCCCCCCCGTGTCTCCCCCGTGTCTCTCCCCCCGTGTCTCTCTCCCCCCGTGTCTCTCCCCCCGTGTCTCTCTCTCCCCGTGTCTCTCCCCTCGTGTCTCTCCCCCCCGTGTCTCTCCCCCCGTGTTTCTCCCCCGTGTCTCTCCCCCCGTGTCTCCCCCCCCCCGTGTCTCTCCCCCCGTGTCTCCCCCCCCCCCGTGTCTCTCTCCCCGTGTCTCTCCCCCCCGTGTCTCCACCCCCCCGTGTCTCTCCCCCCCGTGTCTCTCCCCCCGTGTCTCCCCCCCCGTGTCTCTCTCCCCCCGTGTCTCCCCCCCCGTGTATCTCCCCCCGTGTCTCTCCCCCATGTCTCTCCCCCCGTGTCTCTCTCCCCCCGTGTCTCTCTCCCCGTGTCTCCCCCCCCGCGTCTCTCTCTCCCCGTGTCTCTCTCCCCCCCGTGTCTCTCCCCCCGTGTCTCTCCCCCCCGTGTCTCTCTCTCTCTCTCCCCGTGTCTCTCTCTCTCTCTCCGTGTCTCTCTCTCTCTCCCCATGTCTCTCTCTCTCTCTCCGTGTCTCTCTATCTCTCCCCGTGTCTCTCTCTCCCCCCCGTGTCTCCCGTACCCTTCATCACGTGGATGATGTCCGGGAAGTTGGCCAGCAGGCCCTGGTAGAGGCCAAGCACATCCAGCATGGGCTGCAGATCGTAGGCCGGCTGCTCCGAGAACAGATCCCCTATAGCTACGTAGGTGTCTCCCGTGTGACTTAGAGCGTAGTTCAGTGGATCGGTACCCCTAGGAGACACACACAGAGACACACAGAGACACAGACACACAGAGACACACAGAGAGACACACACACAGTGAGACACACTCAGATCCCCTATAGCGACGTACATGTCTCCCGTGTGACTTAGAGCGTAGTTCAGTGGATCGGTACCCCTAGGAGACGCACAGACACACACACAGAGACACACACAGAGACACACACACAGTGAGACACACTCAGATCCCCTATAGCTACGTAGGTGTCTCCCGTGTGACTTAGAGCGTAGTTCAGTGGATCGGTACCCCTAGGAGACACACAGAGAGACACACAGAGACACAGACACAGAGACACACACAGAGACACACACACAGTGAGACACACTCAGATCCCCTATAGCGACGTACATGTCTCCCGTGTGACTTAGAGCGTAGTTCAGTGGATCGGTACCCCTAGGAGACACACACAAACACACCAGAGACACACAGAGACACAGAGACACACAGAGACACACACAGAGACACACACACAGTGAGACACACACAGATCCCCTATAGCTACGTAAGTGTCTCCCGTGTGACTTAGAGCGTAGTTCAGTGGATCGGTACCCCTAGGAGACGCACAGAGAGACACACAAAGACACAGACACAGAGACACACACAGAGACACACACACAGTGAGACACACTCAGATCCCCTATAGCGACGTAGGTGTCTCCCGTGTGACTTAGAGCGTAGTTCAGTGGATCGGTACCCCTAGGAGACACACAGAGAGACACATAGAGACACACAGAGACACAGAGACACACAGAGACACACACAGAGACACACACACAGTGAGACACACACAGATCCCCTATAGCTACGTAGGTGTCTCCCGTGTGACTTAGAGCGTAGTTCAGTGGATCGGTACACCTAGGAGACACACAGACACACACAGAGACACAGAGACACACACAGAGACACACACAGAGACACACACACAGTGAGACACACTCAGATCCCCTATAGCTACGTAGGTGTCTCCCGTGTGACTTAGAGCGTAGTTCAGTGGATCGGTACCCCTAGGAGACACACACAGATACACACAGAGACACAGAGACACACACAGAGACACACACAGAGACACACACACAGTGAGACACACTCAGATCCCCTACAGCTACGTAGGTGTCTCCCGTGTGACTTAGAGCATAGTTCAGTGGATCGGTACCCCTAGGAGACACACACAAACACACACAGAGACACACAGAGACACAGAGACACACACAGAGACACACACAGAGACACACACACAGTGAGACACACACAGATCCCCTATAGCTACGTAGGTGTCTCCCGTGTGACTTAGAGCGTAGTTCAGTGGATCGGTACCCCTAGGAGACACACACAAACAAACACAGAGACACACAGAGACACACAGAGACACACAGAGACACACACAGAGACACACACACACAGTGAGACACACTCAGATCCCCTATAGCTACGTAGGTGTCTCCCGTGTGACTTAGAGCGTAGTTCAGTGGATCGGTACCCCTAGGAGACACACAGACACACATACAGACACAGAGACACACACAGAGACACACACAGTGAGACAAACACAAAGACACAGAGACACACAGACACACACAGAGACACACATACACACAGACACACACACAGACACACACACAGACACACACACACACAGACACACGACAACAACAACCGCCATTCGCCACTAAGTGGTGGTGACGTCACCACGACGCTTGTGCCAGGCCATGTGCACCCTGAGGCCACGTGAAGTGTCGAACGCCCGCTGGCAGGAGGTCACGGGGCAGACCCAGGTGCCACGGGTCGACTGACTGAGATGACTGGCTGATGCACCACCTGTGCCCCCTACTGTGCCAACCTGCTGTGCTTTAGCCGCCCGGCGCTCCCTCGTTGTTGTGAGCGTCGCTCCTCCGCCCTCCGTTGTTGTTGGAGGGCGACTGCCTCCAACTGCCCAGTAGCGTCCTTCACGAGCCTCCTCCACAGAGGCCGATCTTGACACCGCTGGTACCAGTCATCGGCAAGTCCACTCAGCTCCACGTCCTCCTGTACCACATCACTCCATCTCTTCTCTAGCCCGTGCCACGCCCGTTTAGCCCCCTCGATCCGGCCGAACAAAAGCTGTTTAGGCATGTGGTGGCTGGGCATGTGGGCTACATGACCCAGCCAACGCAGCCTTGCCTGCCGGAGGAGCTTACCGATGGGACCTTGCCCAGATCTTTCAAGGATTTGTGAGCTGCTCACACAATCCAGCCTTGTTAAACTCAGGATTGATCATAGGCAGGCCAGCTTAAATGTTTCCAACCGGCGAAGATGTTCCATTAGGGGGGTCCATGTTTTGCAAGCGTAGAGAAGGGAGGGAATGACTGTGGCAGAGAAGACCCAAAGCTTCGTGCGGAGCGACAGATCAGGTAGCTTCCACACAGCGTTACGCAACCGATGAAAATATATTGCCGCTCGACTGATTCGGAGTGAGACCTCTGCTGTTAAACTGGAGCCGGTCATAAGCACACTGCCCAGGTATGGGAAACTCTCCACTCTCTCCACAACTGCACCATCACCGATTGGGAGTTGTGGGGGTGGAGTGTCCGATGGTACAAAATACCCAGGCAGGTGCTTAGTTTTGGTGGGGCTGATGGTAAGGCCCACCTCTTAGTGGCACGCTCCAGTCTCAGCAGCAGCGCCTCCAACTCCTCCTCTGAGTAAGCGGCAATTACCAAATCATCGGCATACATAACGTGGTTGAGCGATAGGGAGCCATCCCTTGACCGCACCCGGGCATCGATCAGCCTCCCATTGTACCTGTACCAGATGGAAATTCCTCCGGTAAAGCTACTGAAGGCTTCACGAACTACGCGGTCAAAATAGATGTTAAATAATGTTGGAGCCAGAGGACATCCCTGTCGCACCCCAAGGTTTACAGGGAATGGCTCTGACTTCCGGCCACGTAGTTTTACCCGGGCCAGCTCACCATCATGAAGTTCCTTAATGATCGTGAGCAGAGGGTCAGGTACTCCGAAAGCACGAAGAACAACCCAGAGCCCAGGCCTACTGATGGTATCATAGGCCTTGACCAGGTCAATGAAGCAGAGACGTAGGTCTTGCTGGAATTCTCTACACCTCTGCTGTAGCAGACGGACAGAAAATATGGCATCTGTGCAGGACCACCTTTTCCTGAAACCGCATTGGGGCTCCGCAAGCCTCTCCTCAGTGTGCCTAGCAAGGCGATGTTGAATAATCCTTGCCAGGACCTTTCCCGGCATACTGAGGAGTGAGATGCCCCTGTAGTTGTTACAGTCAGTGCGGTCCCCCTTCTTAAAAAGGGGGACCACCAGGGCATCCTTCCAATCCTGCGGAACCCGTCCAGTGGCCCAGACTGTTGTTATGATGTCATAGAGGGCAGTCTGAGCACAAACACCACCCTCCCTTAGAATTTCGCTTGGGAGATCATCACTAGCGAGAGTGGCCTACCGGTGCCTTTCCTGGTCTCAGACTCCGGATTGCCTTCAGTACTTCCTCAACAGATGACACCTCAGCCAGCCACTCACAGGGGGTGACTCCCTCCTCCAATATTTGAGGCACCGCAGCCTCAGCAGGGTCATCCCCACTTTGTCCCATGATGTTTTCCAGGCTGAGGGATTCCCCCTCCCCCAGGACCTCACAAAAATGCTCAGCAAATCTGCAAACCTGTTCCTGGGGGTCAGAGATTGGATCACCGTTCTTTCCCCTAATGACGGTAATAGGTGTGGCGCTGCAGGTTACTTTTTGATTAAGTTAAATAGGGATTTGTGATCGCGGGCCATTGAGGCAGACTCCATCTCCTCAGCAACCCGCGACCACCACCCATCCTTGCAGCGCCTCACGGCTCTCCGAACCTCCGAGTGAAGGCTGCGGTAAGCCTCCTCATTTTCTGACGTGGGATTCTGTAGCCGATGGCAGTGGGCCTGTCGCTTTTTCTCAACCATCCTGAACACCTCCTCTGTCACCCAGCGTCTCTGGGGAGGTCTGGACCGCGTATCCAAAGCAGCCAATGAAGCTGCATGAGTCACAGTCCTAAACCTCGCCCATTTACCCTCGACATCAGGAGGAGTCGGGGACGATGCCAACCCCAGCCGCAAGCAACGAAGAAATTCTCGCTTGCAACTGTCATCAGATAGCTGAGACCAGGCCACCTTGCGGTGGGAATGGGGTCCTGGGGGTACACTCACCACCGGAGTGGAAGAATGGCAGGCGCATCTTTCAGATGACTAGTCGATGGTCAGAGGGCAGATCAGCTCCACGGTAGGTCCTGGTGTCAAGGACATGGGCTCGCATCCGCTGGTCCATCACTATGTATTCCAGCAGATGTTCTTGCTTGGACCCGGCATGCATCCATGATGTTGTGAGGATGCGCCGATGCCGGAACAGTGTGTTGGTAATTACAAGCCCATGGGCTGCACAAAAATCTAGCAGCCTCCTACCGTTGTTATTGAGCTGATCTGGCCCATGCCTTCCAATCACTCCAGACCAGGTGCCAGCATCATGACCCACTCGGGCATTAAAGTCACCCAACATGATGACTCTATCCCGAGGGGCCACTTTAGCCAGCACCTGTGACAGGAGGTCTTAGAAGGCATCTGATTCATCGGCGTTGCCTGCATCCCTCCACGGATGTTCGTCTTCGGTGGGGGCATAAGTAACCACGACCACCATTCCTCGCCTCCGGTTGATGGGAAGGCGAGCCCAAAGTAGCCTGGGGCTTACAGCTTCCCACACCTCACCGCCACGCTCCCACGCCCCCTTCATTGTTTTGTTCAGAAGAAGAGCCACACCCCGTTGTTTGGCAGTCTGCTGCCCCGAGTAGAGGACTGTCCACCCCTCATGGTGGCAGGAGCCAGAACCGGTCCACCGGACCTCCTGAATGCCGCAGAGATCCAGGCGGTACCGGTCCAGCTCCCGACAGAGGAGTGGCAGCCTCTCCTCCGCAGTGAGAGTTCGAACATTCCACGTGGCCACACGAAGCGGCTTTTTGTTGTTTCTGGAGGAGCCCCGAGGGTAGAGATTCAATCTCCTGAGGGCACGGAAGGCGTTTGCCAGCTTTGTTTGTGGAACTCGTTACGGTGGTCATATACTAGTTCGTTATACTAGTTAGTTATACTAGTTAGTTACGAACTAGTTAGTTCTGAAGTAGTTAGAGTGGCCTACCGGTAAGGGTCGCCGTCCAAGGCGAGGCCGAGGGGCACAGAAGGCGTTTGCCGGTTTTGTTTGTGGAACTCGTTACGGTGGTCACATACTAGTTAGTTAAACTAGTTAGTTATAAACTAGTTAGTTATGAAGTAGTTAGAGTGGCCTACCGGTCAGGGTCGCCGTCGAAGGCGAGGCCGAGGGGCACGGAAGGCGTTTGCCGGTTTTTGTTTGAGGAACTCGTTACGGTGGTCATATACTAGTTAGTTATATACTAGTTAGTTATACTAGTTAGTTACGAACTAGTTAGTTATGAACTAGTTAGAGTGGCCTACCGGTCAGGGTCGCTGTCGAAGGCGAGGCTGAGGGCACGGAAGGCGTTGCCAGCTTTGTGGAACTCGCGACGGAATCCTCCCGCGTGCTTTCGGCACAGCTCCATGGCGGTGGAGGCGAGCTGAGAGACACTCTCCTCCATGCGCCGCAGGAAGACCTTGAAGGCATCCACCTGGGCCACGTGGGGTAGCGGTGGGGGGGGGGGGAAGTGGTGGGTGGCAGCGTATAATCATGATGATGTTGATTATACGCTATTAACAATGAGGATCATAACGATAACGACACAATTGTTATCATTCCAGTTGTGGAATGATAACGGTTGGTTCTCAACGGCGTCACCACCACCACCAACACCGCCAACACCGCCAACACCGCCACCACCACCACCACCCACACCACCACCCCCCTACCACCACCACCACCACCACCAACACCACCACCACCACCACCAACACCACCACCACCACCCACACCACCACCACCACCACCCACACCACCACCCCCCCTACCACCACCACCACCACCACCCCCCCCACCACCACCAGCACCACCACCACCACCCCCCCTACCACCACCACCACCACCCCTACCACCCCTACCACCAACACCACCACCCCCACCACCACCCCCCACCCCACCCCCACCCACCCCCCCCCACCCCCACCACCACCCCCCCCCACCCTCCCCACCCCACCACCACCCACCTGCGCCTCCACCTGCACCAGCTCCAGCGTCACCGGCGGCACCTCGAGCGTGAGGAAGAAGTTCGCTCCCACCAGCTCGTCGCGCTCCGCCCGCCGCTTGCCGGCCTTCCACTCGCGCTCGTCGGCGCTGGTCAGGAAGTGCCGAAGGGCGTCGCAGCCGGCGAGCACCGGGTGCCCGGCCGTGTGGCCCAGCCACAGCGCCAGGCCCCGCTGGCGCTTCTCGATGAAGCCGCCGTCGAAGCGCCCCGTCGCCTGCTTCTCGGGCAGCTGCGGCACCGAGATCACGGGGTACTTGTGCAGGAGACGCGCGTGCAGCCAGTCGAAGTGCTTGTAGCGGCGGCCCACGGCCGCCGCCCCCGCCCACGAGGGCGACAGCCGGTACGACGTGAAGCTCTTCATGCCCTTGAACTTGGTCTCGCGCTTCGGCTGCTCCACCGCGCAGCCGTAGGGCGACGCGCTCGGCGCCCAGCGCACGCGGATGGCGCCGGGCGAGGGCGCCGGAGGCTGCTGAGGCGGAGGGTGAGGGGAGGAGGAGGAGGCGGTGGAGGCGGCGGAGGAGGCGGCGGAGGCGGCGGAGGCGGCGGAGGAGGCGGTGGAGGCGGCGGAGGCGGAGGCGGCGGGGGGCGGAGACGACGCCGGGGCGGGCGGCAGGAGGGGCGGGTCCAGGAGCTCGACGCGGACGCGCTCGCCGGCGCGGACGGGAGCGCACGCCTGGCCCAGGACGAAGGCCTCGCCGCCCGACTTGACGAACGTCGAGAAGCGGTTGAAGCTCTTGCCGACGGTGCCGGGGCGGCGGACCGAGGAGGAGGAGGACGAGGAGGAGGAGGCCGCGGCCGCGGCAGCGGTTCCGGCGGAGGCCGAGGAGGAGCCGCCGCCTGAGGCGGGCGCGCCCACAGAGGCCGAGCGGGAGAGGCCGGAGCAGCCCGGGCGAGTGAAGGAGGAGGCCGAAGAGGCCGAGGATGCGAGTCCCCGGAGGCCGAGGGGGAGGGCGGTACCACCGCCGACACCGCCGCCGGAACCCCGGGGAGGGCCCGGGAGGGGCGAGGATCCGGGGAACGGCGGGCGGAGGGCCCGCTCGTCTTGGCGGGGGAACAAGGCGGGGCGGGGGAGGGGGAGACGAGGCGGTGTGAGGGGAGGGAAGTGATGGAGGGCTACACGGTGGAGACCCGATAGGGAGCCGTCCCTCGACGGCACGCCGGGCATCCATCAGCCTCCCCCCACTGCATCCGTACCAGATGGAGATTCCCCCCGGTACGGCTGTACGGGACTGTATATTAAGACACTATTTGCTTCTCTGGGTATCGGAACGTCTATCACCTGAGGAGATTCCTCCCGGTACGGCTGTACGGGACTGTATATTAAGACACTATTTGCTTCTTTGAGTATCGGCACGTCCTCACCTGAGGAGATTCCTCCGGTACACCAGGTACGGGACTGTGTATTAAGACACTATTTGGTTCTCTGGGTATCGGCACGTCTTCACCTGAGGAGATTCCTCCCAGTACGGCTGTACGGGACTGTATATTAAGACACTATTTGGTTCTCTGGGTATCGGCACGTCTATCACCTGAGGAGATTCTCCCCGGTACGGCTGTACGGGACTGTATATTAAGACACTATTTGGTTCTCTGGGTATCGGCACGTCTATCACCTGAGGAGATTCCTCCCGGTACGGCTGTACGGGACTGTATATTAAGACACTATTTGGTTCTCTGGGTATCGGCACGTCTATCACCTGAGGAGATTCTCCCCGGTACGGCTGTACGGGACTATATATTAAGACACTATTTGGTTCTCTGGGTATCGGCACGTCTTCACCTGAGGAGATTCCCCCGATACGGCTGTACGGGACTGTATATTAAGACACTATTTGGTTCTCTGGGTATCGGCACGTCTTCACCTGAGGAGATTCCCCCCGGTACGGCTGTACGGGACTGTATATTAAGACACTATTTGGTTCTCTGGGTATCGGAACGTCTATCACCTGAGGAGATTCCCCCCGGTACGCCTGTACTGGACTGTATATTAAGACATTATTTGGTTCTCTGGGTATCGGCACGTCTTCACCTGAGGAGATTCCCCCGATACGGCTGTACTGGACTGTATATTAAGACACTATTTGGTTCTCTGGGTATCGGCACGTCTTCACCTGAGGAGATTCCCCCGATACGGCTGTACGGGACTGTATATTAAGACACTATTTGGTTCTCTGCGTATCGGCACGTCTATCACCTGAGGAGATTCCTCCCGGTACGGCTGTACGGGACTGTATATTAAGACACTATTTGGTTCTCTGGGTATAAGAACATCAATCACCTGAGGAGATTCCCCCCGGTACGGCTGTACGGGACTCTATATTAAGACACTATTTGGTTCCCTGGGTATCGGCACGTCTATCACCTGAGGAGATTCTCCCCGGTACGGCTGTACTGGACTGTATATTAAGACACTATTTGGTTCTCTGGGTATCGGAACGTCTTCACCTGAGGAGATTCCCCCCGGTACGGCTGTACGGGACTGTATATTAAGACACTATTTGGTTCTCTGGGTATCAGAACGTCTATCACCTGAGGAGATTCCCCCGGTACGGCTGTACGGGACTGTATATTAAGACACTATTTGGCTATTTCGGTATCGGCACGTCTATCACCTGAGGAGATTCTCCCCGGTACGGCTGTACGGGACTGCATATTAAGACACTATTTGATTCTCTGGGCATCGGCACGTCTATCACCTGAGGAGATTCTCCCCGGTACGGCTGTACGGGACTGTATATTAAGACACTATTTGGTTCTCTGGGCATCGGAACATCTTCACCTGAGGAGATTCCCCCGGTACGGCTGTACGGGACTGTATATTAAGACACTATTTGGTTATCTGGGTATCGGCACGTCTTCACCTGAGGAGATTCTCCCGGTACGGCTGTACGGGACTGTATATTAAGACACTATTTGGTTCACTGGGCATCGGCACGTCTATCACCTGAGGAGATTCTCCCCGGTACGGCTGTACGGGACTGTATATTAAGACACTATTTGCTTCTTTGAGTATCGGCACGTCTTCACCTGAGGAGATTCTCCCCGGTACGGCTGTACGGGACTGTATATTAAGACACTATTTGGTTCTGTGGGTAGAGGCACGTCTTCACCTGAGGAGATTCCTCCCGGTACGGCTGTACGGGACTGTATATTAAGACACTATTTGGTTCTCTGGGTATCGGAACGTCTATCACCTGAGGGTTCCCCCGGTACGGCTGTACGGGACTGTATATTAAGACACTATTTGGTTCTCTGGGTATCGGAACGTCTATCACCTGAGGGTTCCCCAGGTACGGCTGTACGGGACTGTATATTAAGACACTATTTGGTTCTCTGGGTATAAGAACGTCTATCACCTGAGGAGATTCCCCCCGGTACGGCTGTACGGGACTGTATATTAAGACACTATTTGGTTCTCTGGGCATCGGAACGTCTATCACCTGAGGAGATTCCCCCGGTACGGCTGTACGGGACTGTATATTAAGACACTATTTGCTTCTTTGAGTATCGGCACATCCTCACCTGAGGAGATTCCCCCTGGTACGGCTGTACGGGACTGTATATCAAGACACTATTTGGTTCTCTGGGTATCGGAACGTCTATCACTTGAGGAGATTCCTCCCGGTACGGCTGTACGGGACTGTATATTAAGACACTATTTGGTTCTCTGGGTATCAGAACGTCTATCACCTGAGAAGATTCCCCCGGTACGGCTGTACAGAACTGTATATTAAGACACTATTTGGTTCTCTGGGCATCGTCACGTCTATCACCTGAGAAGATTCCCCCGGTACGGTTGTACGGGACTGCATATTAAGACACTATTTGGTTCTCTGGGCTTTGGCAAGTCTATCACCTGAGGAGATTCTCCCCGGTACGGCTGTACAGGACTGTATATTAAGACACTATTTGGTTCTCTGTGCATTGGCACGTCTATCACCTGGGGAGATTCCCCCGGGACGGCTGTACGGGACTGTATATTAAGACACTATTTGGTTATTTTGGTATCGGCACGTCTTCACCTGAGGAGATTCCTCCCGGTACGGCTGTACGGGACTGTATATTAAGACACTATTTGGTTCTCTGGGCATCGGCACGTCTTCGCCTGAGGAGATTCCTCCCGGTACGGCTGTACGGGACTGTATATTAAGAGACTATTTGGTTCTCTGGGTATCGGAACGTCTATCACCTGAGGAGATTCTCCCCGGTACGGCTGTACGGGACTGTATATTAAGACACTATTTGGTTCTCTGGGTATGGGCACGTCTATCACCTGAGGAAATTCCCCAGGTATGGCTATACGGGACTGTATATTAAGACACTATTTGGTTCTCTGGGCATCGGCACGTCTATCACCTGAGGAGATTCCCCCCGGCACGGCTGTACGGGACTGTATATTAAGACACTATTTGGTTCTCTGGGCATCGGCACGTCTATCACCTGAGGAGATTCCCCCGGTACGGCTGTACGGGACTGTATATTAAGACACTAATTGGTTCTCTGGGTATCGGAACGTCTATCACCTGAGGAGATTCCTCCCGGTACGGCTGTACGGGACTGTATATTAAGACACTATTTGGTTCTCTGGGCATCGGCACGTCTATCACCTGAGATTCTCCCCGGTACGGCTGTACGGGACTGTATATTAAGACACTATTTGCTTCAATGAGTATCGGCACGTCTTCACCTGAGGAGATTCCTCCCGGTACGGCTGTACGGGACTGTATATTAAGACACTATTTGGTTCTCTGGGCATCGGCACGTCTATCACCTGAGATTCTCCCCGGTACGGCTGTACGGGACTGTATATTAAGACACTATTTGCTTCAATGAGTATCGGCACGTCTATCACCTGAGGAGATTCCCCCCGGTACGGGTGTACTGGACTGTATATTAAGACACTATTTGTTTCTCTGGGTATCGGAACGTCTATCACCTGAGGAGATTCCCCCCGGTACGCCTGTACTGGACTGTATATTAAGACACTATTTGTTTCTCTGGGTATCGGAACGTCTATCACCTGAGGAGATTCCCCCCGGTACGGCTGTACAGGACTGTATATTAAGACACTATTTGGTTCTCTGGACATCGGCACGTCCTCACCTGAGGAGATTCCTCCCGGTACGGCTGTACGGGACTGTATATTAAGACACTATTTGGTTCTAGGGGTATAGGCACGTCTTCACCTGAGGAGATTCCCCCGGTACGGCTGTACGGGACAGTATATTAAGACACTATTTGGTTCTCTGGGCATCGGCACGTCTTCACCTGAGGAGATTCCCCCGGTACGGCTGTACGGGACTGTATATTAAGACACTATTTGGTTCACTGGGTATCGGCACGTCTATCACCTGAGGAGATTCTCCCCGGTACGGCTGTACGGGACTGTATATTAAGACACTATTTGGTTCTGTGGGTAGAGGCACGTCTTCACCTGAGGAGATTCCTCCCGGTACGGCTGTACGGGACTGTATATTAAGACACTATTTGGTTCTCTGGGTATCGGAACGTCTATCACCTGAGGGTTCCCCCGGTACGGCTGTACGGGACTGTATATTAAGACACTATTTGGTTCTCTGGGTATCGGAACGTCTATCACCTGAGGGTTCCCCCGGTACGGCTGTACGGGACTGTATATTAAGACACTATTTGGTTCTCTGGGTATAAGAACGTCTATCACCTGAGGAGATTCCCCCCGGTACGGCTGTACGGGACTGTATATTAAGACACTATTTGGTTCTCTGGGCATCGGAACGTCTATCACCTGAGGAGATTCCCCCGGTACGGCTGTACGGGACTGTATATTAAGACACTATTTGCTTCTTTGAGTATCGGCACATCCTCACCTGAGGAGATTCCCCCTGGTACGGCTGTACGGGACTGTATATCAAGACACTATTTGGTTCTCTGGGTATCGGAACGTCTATCACTTGAGGAGATTCCTCCCGGTACGGCTGTACGGGACTGTATATTAAGACACTATTTGGTTCTCTGGGTATCAGAACGTCTATCACCTGAGAAGATTCCCCCGGTACGGCTGTACAGAACTGTATATTAAGACACTATTTGGTTCTCTGGGCATCGTCACGTCTATCACCTGAGAAGATTCCCCCGGTACGGTTGTACGGGACTGCATATTAAGACACTATTTGGTTCTCTGGGCTTTGGCAAGTCTATCACCTGAGGAGATTCTCCCCGGTACGGCTGTACAGGACTGTATATTAAGACACTATTTGGTTCTCTGTGCATTGGCACGTCTATCACCTGGGGAGATTCCCCCGGGACGGCTGTACGGGACTGTATATTAAGACACTATTTGGTTCTCTGGGTATCGGAACGTCTATCACCTGAGGAGATTCTCCCCGGTACGGCTGTACGGGACTGTATATTAAGACACTATTTGGTTCTCTGTGCATTGGCACGTCTTCACCTGAGGAGATGCCTCCCGGTACGGCTGTACGGGACTGTATATTAAGACACTATTTGGTTCTCTGTTTATCGGCACGTCTATCACCTGAGGAGATTCTCCCCGGTACGGCTGTACGGGACTGTATATTAAGACACTATTTGGTTCTCTGGGCATCGGCACGTCTATCGTCTGAGGAGATTCCCCCCGGTACGGCTGTACGGGACTGTATATTAAGACACTATTTGGTTGTTTCGGTATCGGCACGTCTATCACCTGAGGAGATTCCACCCGGTACACCTGTACGGGACTGTATGTTAAGACACTATTTGGTTCTCTGGGTATAGACACGTCTATCACCTGAGGAGATTCCTCCCGGGACGGCTGTACGGGACTGTATATTAAGACACTATTTGGTTCTCTGGGCATCGGCACGTCTATCACCTGGGGAGATTCCCCCGGTACGGCTGTACGGGACTGTATATTAAGACACTATTTGGTTGTTTCGGTATCGGCACGTCTATCACCTGAGGAGATTCTCCCCGGTACGGCTGTACGGGACTGTATATTAAGACACTATTTGGTTCTTTGGGTATCGGCACGTCTATCACCTGAGGAGATTCCCCCGGTATGGCTGTACGGGACTGTATATTAAGACACTTTGGTTCTCTGGGTATCGGAACGTCTTCACCTGAGGAGATTCTCCCAGTATGGCTGTACGGGACTGTATATCAAGACACTATTTGGTTCTCTGGGCATCGGCACGTCTATCACCTGAGGAGATTCCTCCCGGTACGGCTGTACGGGACTGTATATTAAGACACTATTTGGTTCTCTGTGCATTGGCACGTCTATCACCTGGGGAGATTCCCCCGGGACGGCTGTACGGGACTGTATATTAAGACACTATTTGGTTCTCTGGGCATCGGCACGTCTATCACCTGAGGAGATTCTCCCCGGTACGGCTGTACAGGACTGTATATTAAGACACTATTTGGTTCTCTGTGCATTGGCACGTCTATCACCTGGGGAGATTCCCCCGGGACGGCTGTACGGGACTGTATATTAAGACACTATTTGGTTCTCTGGGTATCGGAACGTCTATCACCTGAGGAGATTCTCCCCGGTACGGCTGTACGGGACTGTATATTAAGACACTATTTGGTTCTCTGTGCATTGGCACGTCTTCACCTGAGGAGATGCCTCCCGGTACGGCTGTACGGGACTGTATATTAAGACACTATTTGGTTCTCTGTTTATCGGCACGTCTATCACCTGAGGAGATTCTCCCCGGTACGGCTGTACGGGACTGTATATTAAGACACTATTTGGTTCTCTGGGCATCGGCACGTCTATCGTCTGAGGAGATTCCCCCCGGTACGGCTGTACGGGACTGTATATTAAGACACTATTTGGTTGTTTCGGTATCGGCACGTCTATCACCTGAGGAGATTCCACCCGGTACACCTGTACGGGACTGTATGTTAAGACACTATTTGGTTCTCTGGGTATAGACACGTCTATCACCTGAGGAGATTCCTCCCGGGACGGCTGTACGGGACTGTATATTAAGACACTATTTGGTTCTCTGGGCATCGGCACGTCTATCACCTGGGGAGATTCCCCCGGTACGGCTGTACGGGACTGTATATTAAGACACTATTTGGTTGTTTCGGTATCGGCACGTCTATCACCTGAGGAGATTCTCCCCGGTACGGCTGTACGGGACTGTATATTAAGACACTATTTGGTTCTTTGGGTATCGGCACGTCTATCACCTGAGGAGATTCCCCCGGTATGGCTGTACGGGACTGTATATTAAGACACTTTGGTTCTCTGGGTATCGGAACGTCTTCACCTGAGGAGATTCTCCCAGTATGGCTGTACGGGACTGTATATCAAGACACTATTTGGTTCTCTGGGCATCGGCACGTCTATCACCTGAGGAGATTCCTCCCGGTACGGCTGTACGGGACTGTATATTAAGACACTATTTGGTTCTCTGTGCATTGGCACGTCTATCACCTGGGGAGATTCCCCCGGGACGGCTGTACGGGACTGTATATTAAGACACTATTTGGTTCTCTGGGTATCGGCACGTCTATCACCTGAGGAGATTCTCCCGGTACGGCTGTAAGGGACTGTATATTAAGACACTATTTGGTTCTCTGGGTATCGGAACGTCTATCACCTAAGGAGATTCCTCCCGGTACGGCTGTACGGGACTGTATATTAAGACACTATTTGGTTCTCTGGGCATCGTAACGTCTATCACCTGAGGAGATTCCCCCGGTACGGCTGTACGGGACTGTATATTAAGACACTATTTGGTTCTCTGGGCATCGGCACGTCTATCACCTGAGGAGATTCCCCCCGGTACGGCTGTACGGGACTGTATATTAAGACACTATTTGGTTTTCTGGGTATCGGAACGTCTATCACCTGAGTAGATTCCCCCCGGTACGGCTGTACGGGACAGTATATTAAGACACTATTTGGTTATCTGGGCATCGGAACGTCTTCACCTGAGGAGATTCCTCCCGGTATGGCTGTACGGGACTGTATATTAAGACACTATTTGGTTCTCTGTGCATCGGCACGTCTATCACCTGAGGAGATTCTCCCCGATACAGCTGTACGGGACTGTATATTAAGACACTATTTGGTTGTTTCGGTATCGGAACGTCTATCACCTGAGGAGATTCTCCCCGGTACGGCTGTACGGGACTGTATATTAAGACACTATTTGGTTCTCTGGGTATCGAACGTCTATCACCTGAGGAGATTCGACCCGGTACGGCTGTACGGGACTGTATATTAAGACACTATTTGGTTCTCTGGGTATCGGAACGTCTATCACCTGAGGAGATTCCTCCCGGTACAGCTGTACGGGACTGTATATTAAGACACTATTTGGTTCTCTGGGTATCGGAACGTCTATCACCTGAGGAGATTCTCCCCGGTACGGCTACACGGGACTGTATATTAAGACACTATTTGGTTCTCTGGGCATCGGCACGTCTATCACCTGAGGAGATTCCTCCCGGTACGGCTGTACGGGACTGTATATTAAGACACTATTTGGTTCTCTGGGCATCGGCACGTCTATCACCTGAGGAGATTCTCCCCGGTATGGCTGTACGGGACTGTATATTAAGACACTATTTGGTTATCTGGGTATCGGAACGTCTATCACCTGAGGAGATTTCCCTCCGGTACGGCTGTACGGGACTGTATATTAAGACACTATTTGGTTCTCTGGGCATCGGCACGTCTATCACCTGAGGAGATTCCTCCCGGTACGGCTGTACTGGACTGTATATTAAGACACTATTTGGTTATCTGGGTATAAGAACATCAATCACCTGAGGAGATTCCCCCGGTACGGCTGTACGGGACTCTATATTAAGACACTATTTGGTTCCCTGGGTATCGGCACATCTATCACCTGAGGAGATTCCCCCGGTACGGCTCTACGGGACTGTATATTAAGACACTAATTGGTTATTTCGGCATCGGCACGTCTATCACCTGAGGAGATTCCCCCCGGTATGGCTGTACGGGACTGTATATTAAGACACTATTTGGTTCTCTGGGTATCGGAACGTCTATCACCTGAGGAGATTCCTCCCGGTACGGCTGTACGGGACTGTATATTAAGACACTATTTGGTTCTCTGGGCATTGGCAAGTCTATCACCTGAGGAGATTCTCCCCGGTACGGCTGTACGGGACTGTATATTAAGACACTAATTGGTTCTTTGAGTATCGGCACGTCTATCACCTGAGGAGATTCCTCCCGGTACGGCTGTACGGGACTGTATATTAAGACACTATTTGGCTATTTCGGTATCGGCACGTCTATCACCTGAGGAGATTCTCCCCGGTACGGCTGTACGGGACTGTATATTAAGACACTATTTGATTCTCTGGGCATCGGCACGTCTATCACCTGAGGAGATTCTCCCCGGTACGGCTGTACGGAACTGTATATTAAGACACTATTTGGTTCTCTGGGTATCGGAACGTCTATCACCTGAGGAGATTCCCCCCGGTACGGCTGTACGGGACAGTATATTAAGACACTATTTGGTTCTCTGGGCATCGGCACGTCTATCACCTGAGGAGATTCCCCCGGTACGGCTGTACGGGACTGTATATTAAGACACTATTTGGTTCTCTGGGTATCGGAACGTCCATCACCTGAGGAGATTCTCCCCGGTACGGCTGTACGGGACTGTATATTAAGACAATATTTGGTTCTTTGAGTATCGGCACGTCTTCACCTGAAGAGATTCCCCCCGGTACGGATATACGGGACTGTATATTAAGACACTATTTGGTTCTCTGGGTATCGGAACGTCTATCACCTGAGGAGATTCCTCCCGGTACGGCTGTACGGGACTGTATATTAAGACACTATTTGGCTCTTTCGGTATCGGAACGTCTATCACCAGAGGAGATTCCTCCCGGTACGGCTGTACGGGACTGTATATTAAGACACTATTTGGTTCTTTGAGTATCGGAACGTCTATCACCTGAGGAGATTCTCCCCGGTACGGCTGTACGGGACTGTATATTAAGACACTATTTGGTTCTCTGTATCGGCACGTCTATCACCTGAGGAGATTCCCCCCGGTACGGCTGCACAGGACTGTATATTAAGACACTATTTGGTTCTTTGAGCATCGGAACGTCTATCACCTGAGGAGATTCCTCCCGGTACGGCTGTACGGGACTGTATATTAAGACACTATTTGGTTCTCTGTATCGGCACATCTATCACCTGAGGAGATTCTCCCCGGTACGGCTGTAAGGGACTGTATATTAAGACACTATTTGGTTCTCTGTATCGGCACGTCTATCACCTGAGGAGATTCCCCCGGTACGGCTGTACGGGACTGTAAAATAAAACACTATTTGGTTCTCTGGTTATCGGAACGTCTTCACCTGAGGAGATTGTCCCCGGTACGGCTGTACGGGACTGTATATTAAGACACTATTTGGTTCTCTGGTTATCGGAACGTCTTCACCTGAGGAGATTCCCCTGGTACGGCTGTACGGGACTGTATATTAAGACACTAATTGGTTCTCTGGGTATAGGCACGTCTTCACCTGAGGAGATTCCCCCGGTACGGCTGTACAGGACTGTATATTAAGACACTATTTGGTTCTCTGGGCATCGGCACGTCTATCACCTGAAGAGATTCCTCCTGGTACGGCTGTACGGGACTGTATATTAAGACACTATTTGGTTCTCTGGGTATCAGCATGTCTATCACCTGAGGAGATTCCTCCCGGTACGGCTGTACGGGACTGTATATTAAGACACTATTTGGTTCTCTGGGTATCAGAACGTCTATCACCTGAGGAGATTCCCCCGGTACGGCTGTACGGGACTGTATATTAAGACACTATTTGGCTATTTCGGTATCGGCACGTCTATCACCTGAGGAGATTCTCCCCGGTACGGCTGTACGGGACTGTATATTAAGACACTATTTGATTCTCTGGGCATCGGCACGTCTATCACCTGAGGAGATTCTCCCCGGTACGGCTGTACGGGACTGTATATTAAGACACTATTTGGTTCTCTGGGTATCGGAACGTCTATCACCTGAGGAGATTCCTCCCGGTACGGCTGTACGGGACTGTATATTAAGACACTATTTGGTTCTCTGGGTATCGGAACGTCTTCACCTGAGGAGATCCCCCGGCACGGCTGTACGGGACTGTATATTAAGACACTATTTGGTTCTCTGGGTATCGGAACGTCTATCACCTGAGGAGATTCTCCCCGGTACCGCTGTACGGGACTGTATATTAAGACACTATTTGGTTCTTTGAGTATCGGCACGTCTATCACCTGAGGAGATTCCCCCCGGTACGGCTGTATGGGACTGTATATTAAGACACTATTTGGTTCTCTGCGTATCGGCACGTCTATCACCTGAGGAGATTCCTCCCGGTGCGGCTGTACGGGACTGTATATTAAGACACTATTTGGTTCTCTGGGTATCGGAACGTCTATCACCTGAGGAGATTCCCCCCGGTACACCTGTACGGGACTGTATATTAAGACACTATTTGGTTCTCTGGGTATAAGAACATCAATCACCTGAGGAGATTCCCCCCGGTACGGCTGTACGGGACTCTATATTAAGACACTATTTGGTTCCCTGGGCATCGGAACGTCTTCACCTGAGGAGATTCTCCTGGTACGGCTGTACGTGACTGTATATTAAGACACTATTTGGTTCTCTGGGTATCGGAACGTCTATCACCTGAGGAGATTCCCCCCGGTACGGCTGTCCGGGACCGTATATTAAGACACTATTTGGTTCTCTGGGTATCGGAACGTCTATCACCTGAGGAGATTTCTCCCGGTACGGCTGTACGGGACTGTATATTAAGACACTATTTGGCTATTTCGGTATCGGCACGTCTTCACCTGAGGAGATTCTCCCCGGTACGGCTGTACGGGACTGTATATTAAGACACTATTTGGTTCTACGGGTATCGGCACGTCTATCACCTGAGGAGATTCTCCCGGTACGGCTGTACGGGACTGTATATTAAGACACTATTTGGTTCTATGGGTATCGGCACGTCTATCACCTGAGGAGATTCTCCCGGTACGGCTGTACGGGACTGTATATTAAGACACTATTTGGTTCTATGGGTATCGGCACGTCTATCACCTGAGGAGATTCCCCCCGGTACGGCTGTACGGGACTGTATATTAAGACACTATTTGGTTATCTGGGCATCGGAACGTCTATCACCTGAGGAGATTCCCCCGGTACGGCTGTACGGGACTGTATATTAAGACACTATTTGGTTCTCTGGGCATCGGCACGTCTTCACCTGAGGAGATTCTCCCGGTACGGCTGTACGGGACTGTATATTAAGACACTATTTGGTTCTCTGGGTATCGGCACGTCTATCACCTGAGGAGATTCTCCCGGTACGGCTGTACGGGACTGTATATTAAGACACTATTTGGCTATTTCGGTATCGGCACGTCTATCACCTGAGGAGATTCCCCCGGTACGGCTGTACGGGACTGTATATTAAGACACTATTTGGTTCTCTGGGTATCGGAACGTCTATCACCTGAGGAGATTGCTCCCGGTACGGCTGTACGGGACTGTATATTAAGACACTATTTGGTTCACTGGGTTTCGGCACGTCTATCACCTGAGGAGATTCCTCCCGGTACGGCTGTACGGGACTGTACATTAAGACACTATTTGGTTCTCTGGGTATCGGAACGTCTTCACCTGAGGAGATTCTCCCCGGTACGGCTGTACGGGACTCTATATTAAGACACTATTTGGTTATCTGGGCATCGGCACGTCTTCACCTGAGGAGATTCCTCCCGGTACGGCTGTACGGGACTGTATATTAAGGCCAATATTTGGTTCTCTGGGTATCGGAACGTCTATCACCTGAGGAGATTCCCCCCGGTACGGCTGTACGGGACTGTATATTAAGACACTATTTGTATCTTTCGGTATCAGCACGTCTATCACCTGAGGAGATTCTCCCCGGTACGGCTGTACGGGACTGTATATTAAGACACTATTTGGTTCTCTGGGCATCGGCACGTCTATCACCTGAAGAGATCCCCCCGGTACGGCTGTACGGGACTCTATATTAAGACACTATTTGGTTCTCTGGGTATCGGCACGTCTATCGCCTGAGGAGATTCTCCCCGGTACGGCTGTACGGGACTGTATATTAAGACACTATTTGGTTCTCTGGGCATCGGCACGTCTATCACCTGAGGAGATTCTCCCGGTACACCTGTACGGGACTGTATATTAAGACACTATTTGGTTCTCTGGGCATCGGCACGTCTATCACCTGAGGAGATTCCTCCCGGTACGGCTGTACTGGACTGTATATTAAGACACTATTTGGTTATCTGGGTATAAGAACATCAATCACCTGAGGAGATTCCCCCGGTACGGCTGTACGGGACTCTATATTAAGACACTATTTGGTTCCCTGGGTATCGGCACATCTATCACCTGAGGAGATTCCCCCGGTACGGCTCTACGGGACTGTATATTAAGACACTAATTGGTTATTTCGGCATCGGCACGTCTATCACCTGAGGAGATTCCCCCCGGTATGGCTGTACGGGACTGTATATTAAGACACTATTTGGTTCTCTGGGTATCGGAACGTCTATCACCTGAGGAGATTCCTCCCGGTACGGCTGTACGGGACTGTATATTAAGACACTATTTGGTTCTCTGGGCATTGGCAAGTCTATCACCTGAGGAGATTCTCCCCGGTACGGCTGTACGGGACTGTATATTAAGACACTAATTGGTTCTTTGAGTATCGGCACGTCTATCACCTGAGGAGATTCCTCCCGGTACGGCTGTACGGGACTGTATATTAAGACACTATTTGGCTATTTCGGTATCGGCACGTCTATCACCTGAGGAGATTCTCCCCGGTACGGCTGTACGGGACTGTATATTAAGACACTATTTGATTCTCTGGGCATCGGCACGTCTATCACCTGAGGAGATTCCCCCCGGTACGGCTGTACGGGACTGCATATTAAGACACTATTTGGTTATCTGGGCATCGGCACGTCTATCACCTGAGGAGATTCCTCCCGGTACGGCTGTACGGGACTGTATATTAAGACACTATTTGGTTCACTGGGCATCGGCACGTCTATCACCTGAGGAGATTCTCCCCGGTACGGCTCTACGGGACTGTATATTAAGACACTATTTGGTTCACTGGGCATCGGCACGTCTATCACCTGAGGAGATTCTCCCCGGTACGGCTCTACGGGACTGTATATTAAGACACTATTTGGTTCTCTGGGTATCGGAACGTCTTCACCTGAGGTGATTCTCCCCGGTACAGCTGTACGGGACTGTATATTAAGACACTATTTGGTTCTCTGGGTATAGGCACGTCTATCACCTGAGGAGATTCCCCCCGGTACGGCTGTACGGGACTGTATATTAAGACACTATTTTGTTCTCTGGGTATCGGAACGTCTATCACCTGAGGAGATTCCCCCGGTACGGCTGTACGGGACTGTATATTAAGACACTATTTGGTTTTCTGGGCATCGGCACGTCTTCACCTGAGGAGATTCCCCCGGTACGGCTGTACGGGACTGTATATTAAGGCCAATATTTGGTTCTCTGGGTATCGGAACGTCTATCGCCTGAGGAGATTCCCCCCGGTACAGCTGTACGGGACTGTATATTAAGACACTATTTGGTTCTCTGGGTATCGGCACGTCTATCACCTGAGGAGATTCCTCCCGGTACGGCTGTACGGGAATATATTAAGACACTATTTGCTTCTTTGAGTATCGGAACGTCTTCACCTGAGGAGATTCCTCCCGGTACGGCTGTACGGGACTGTATAATAAGACACTATTTGGTTCTCTGTGCATCGGCACGTCTATCACCTGAGGAGATTCCTCCCGGTACGGCTGTACGGGACTGTATATTAAGACACTATTTGGTTCTCTGGGCATCGGAACGTCTATCACCTGAGGAGATTCTCCCCGGTACGGCTGTACTGGACTGTATATTAAGACACTATTTGGTTATCTGGGTATGGGCCCGTCTATCACCAGAGGAGATTCCCCCGGTACGGCTCTACGGGACTGTATATTAAGACACTAATTGTTTATTTCGGCATCGGCACGTCTATCACCTGAAGAGATTCCCCCCGGTATGGCTGTACGGGACTGTATATTAAGACACTATTTGGTTCTCTGGGCATCGGCACGTCTATCACCTGAGGAGATTCTCCCCGGTACGGCTGTACTGGACTGTATATTAAGACACTATTTGGTTATCTGGGTATGGGCCCGTCTATCACCAGAGGAGATTCCCCCGGTACGGCTCTACGGGACTGTATATTAAGACACTAATTGGTTATTTTGGTATCGGCACGTCTATCACCTGAGGAGATTCTCCCCGGTACGGCTGTACGGGACTGTATATTAAGACACTATTTGGTTCTCTGGGTATCGGAACGTCTATCACCTGAGGAGATTCCCCCGGTACGGCTGTACGGGACTGTATATTAAGACACTATTTGGTTATTTTGGTATCGGCACGTCTATCACCTGAGGAGATTCTCCCCGGTACGGCTGTACGGGACTGTATATTAAGACACTATTTGGTTCTCTGGGTATCGGCACGTATTCACCTGAGGAGATTCCTCCCGGTACGGCTGTACGGGACTGTATATTAAGACACTATTTGGTTCTCTGGGCATCGGCACGTCTATCACCTGAGGAGATTCCCCCGGTACGGCTGTACGGGACTGTATATTAAGACACTATTTGGTTCTCTGGGTATCGGAACGTCTATCACCTGAGGAGATTCCCCCCGGTACGGCTGTACGGGACTATATATTAAGACACTATTTGGTTCTCTGGATATCGCACGTCTATCACCTGAGGAGATTCTCCCGGTCCTTCTGTACGGGACTGTATATTAAGACACTATTTGGTTATCTGGGCATCGGCACGTCTATCACCTGAGGAGATTCCTCCCGGTACGGCTGTACGGGACTGTATATTAAGACACTATTTGGTTCTCTGGGCATCGGCACGTCTATCACCTGAGGAGATTCCTCCCGGTACGGCTGTACGGGACTGTATATTAAGACACTATTTGGTTATCTGGGTATCGGCACGTCTTCACCTGAGGAGATTCCCCCCGGTACGGCTGTACGGGACTGTATATTAAGACACTATTTGGTTATCTGGGTATCGGCACGTCTATCACCTGAGGAGATTCCTCCCGGTACGGCTGTACGGGACTGTATATTAAGACACTATTTGGTTCTCTGGGTATCGACACGTCCTCACCTGAGGAGATTCTCCCGGTACGGCTGTACGGGACTGTATATTAAGACACTATTTGGTTATCTGGGTATCGACACGTCTTCACCTGAGGAGATTCCCCCCGGTACGGCTGTACGGGACTGTATATTAAGACACTATTTGGTTATCTGGGTATCGACACGTCCTCACCTGAGGAGATTCTCCCGGTACGGCTGTACGGGACTGTATATTAAGACACTATTTGGTTCTCTGGGCATCGGCACGTCTATCACCTGAGGAGATTCTCCCGGTATGGCTGTACGGGACTGTATATTAAGACAATATTTGGTTCTCTGGGTATCGGCACGTCTATCACCTGAGGAGATTCCTCCCGGTACGACTGTACGGGACTGTATATTAAGACACTATTTGGTTATCTGTGTATCGGCACGTCTTCACCTGAGGAGATTCTCCCCGGTACGGCTGTACGGGACTGTATATTAAGACACTATTTGGTTATCTGTGTATCGGCACGTCTATCACCTGAGGAGATTCTCCCCGGTACGGCTGTACGGGACTGTATATTAAGACACTATTTGGTCCTCTGGGTATCGGAACATCTTCACCTGAGGAGATTCCCCCCGGTACGGCTGTACGGGACTGTAAATTAAGACACTATTTGGTTATCTGGGTATCGGCACGTCTTCACCTGAGGAGATTCCCCCCGGTACGGCTGTACGGGACTGTATATTAAGACACTATTTGGTTCTCTGGGCATCGGCATGTCTATCACCTGAGGAGATTCCCCCCGGTACAGCTGTACAGGACTGTATATTAAGAGACTATTTGGTTCTCTGGGCATCGGCACGTCTATCACCTGAGGAGATTCTCCCCGGTACGGCTGTACGGGACTGTATATTAAGACACTATTTGGTTCTCTGTGTATCGGCACGTCTATCACCTGAGGAGATTCCCCCGGTACGGCTGTACGGGACTGTATATTAAGACACTATTTGGTTATTTGGGCATCGGCACGTCTATCACCTGAGGAGATTCCCCCCGGTACGGCTGTACGGGACTGTATATTAAGACACTATTTGGTTCTCTGGGTATCGGCACGTCTATCACCTGGGGAGATTCCCCCGGGACGGCTGTACGGGACTGTATATTAAGACACTATTTGGTTCTCTGGGCATCGGCACGTCTATCACCTGAGGAGATTCTCCCCGGTACGGCTGTACGGGACTGTATATTAAGACACTATTTGGTTCTCTGGGTATCGGAACGTCTATCACCTGAGGAGATTCCCCCCGGTACGGCTGTACGGGACTGTATATTAAGACACTATTTGGTTCTCTGGGTATCGGAACGTCTATCACCTGAGGTGATTCCCCCCGGTACGGCTGTACGGGACTGTACGGGACTCTATATTAAGACACTTTGGTTCTTTGGGTATCGGAACGTCTATCACCTGAGGAGATTCCTCCCGGTACGGCTGTACTGGACTGTATATTAAGACACTATTTGGTTATCTGGGTATCGGAACGTCTATCACCTGAGGAGATTCCCCCCGGTACGGCTGTACTGGACTGTATATTAAGACACTATTTGGTTATCTGGGTATCGGAACGTCTATCACCTGAGGAGATTCCCCCGGTACGGCTGTACGGGACTGTATATTAAGACACTATTTGGTTATCTGGGTATCGGAACGTCTTCACCTGAGGAGATTCCTCCCGGTACGGCTGTACGGGACTGTATATTAAGACACTATTTGGTTCTCTGGGTATCGGCACGTCTATCACCTGAGGAGATTCCCCCGGTACGGCTGTACGGGACTGTATATTAAGACACTATTTGGTTCTCTGGGCATCGGCACGTCTATCACCTGAGGAAATTCCCCCGGTACGGCTGTACGGGACTGTATATTAAGACACTATTTGGTTATCTGGGTATCGGAACGTCTATCACCTGAGGAGATTCCCCCCGGTGCGGCTGTACGGGACTGTATATTAAGACACTATTTGGTTCTCTGGGTATCGGCACGTCTATCACCTGAGGAGATTCTCCCCGGTACGGCTGTACGGGACTGTATATTAAGACACTATTTGGTTATCTGGGTATCGGCACGTCTATCACCTGAGGAGATTCCCCCCGGTACGGCTGTACGGGACTGTATATTAAGACACTATTTGGTTCTCTGGGTATCGGCACGTCTATCACCTGAGGAGATTCTCCCCGGTACGGCAGTACGGGACTGTATATTAAGACACTATTTGGTTCTCTGGGTATAGGCACGTCTTCACCTGAGGAGATTCTCCCCGGTACGGCTGTATGGGACTGTATATTAAGACACTATTTGGTTCTCTGGGCATCGGCACGTCCTCACCTGAGGAGATTCCCCCCCGGTACGGCTGTACGGGACTGTATATTAAGACACTATTTGCTTCTTTGAGTATCGGCACGTCTTCACCTGAGGAGATTCCCCCGGTACGGCTGTACGGGACTGTATATTAAGACACTTTTTGGTTATTTTGGTATCGGCACGTCTATCACCTGAGGAGATTCTCCCCGGTACGGCTGTACGGGACTGTATATTAAGACACTATTTGGTTCTCTGGGTATCGGAACGTCTATCACCTGAGGAGATTCCCCCGGTACGGCTGTACGGGACTGTATATTAAGACACTATTTGGTTATTTTGGTATCGGCACGTCTATCACCTGAGGAGATTCTCCCCGGTACGGCTGTACGGGACTGTATATTAAGACACTATTTGGTTCTCTGGGTATCGGCACGTCTTCACCTGAGGAGATTCCTCCCGGTACGGCTGTACGGGACTGTATATTAAGACACTATTTGCTTCTTTGAGTATCGGCACGTCTTCACCTGAGGAGAATCCCCCCGGTACGGCTGTACGGGACTGTATATTAAGACACTATTTGGTTCTCTGGGCATCGGCACGTCTATTACCTGAGGAGATTCCCCCGGTACGGCTGTACGGGACTGTATATTAAGACACTATTTGGTTCTCTGGGTATCGGAACGTCTATCACCTGAGGAGATTCCCCCCGGTACGGCTGTACGGGACTATATATTAAGACACTATTTGGTTCTCTGGATATCGCACGTCTATCACCTGAGGAGATTCTCCCGGTCCTTCTGTACGGGACTGTATATTAAGACACTATTTGGTTATCTGGGCATCGGCACGTCTATCACCTGAGGAGATTCCTCCCGGTACGGCTGTACGGGACTGTATATTAAGACACTATTTGGTTCTCTGGGCATCGGCACGTCTATCACCTGAGGAGATTCCTCCCGGTACGGCTGTACGGGACTGTATATTAAGACACTATTTGGTTATCTGGGTATCGGAACGTCTTCACCTGAGGAGATTCCCCCCGGTACGGCTGTACGGGACTGTATATTAAGACACTATTTGGTTCTATGGGTATCGACACGTCCTCACCTGAGGAGATTCTCCCGGTACGGCTGTACGGGACTGTATATTAAGACACTATTTGGTTCTCTGGGCATCGGCACGTCTATCACCTGAGGAGATTCTCCCGGTATGGCTGTACGGGACTGTATATTAAGACACTATTTGGTTATCTGGGCATCGTCACGTCTATCACCTGAGGAGATTCACCCCGGTACGGTTGTACGGGACTGCATATTAAGACACTATTTGGTTCTCTGGACATCGGCACGTCCTCACCTGAGGAGATTCTCCCGGTACGGCTGTACGGGACTGTATATTAAGACACTATTTGGTTCTCTGGGTATCGGAACGTCTTCACCTGAGGAGATTCCCCCCGGTACGGCTGTACGGGACTGTATATTAAGACACTATTTGGTTATCTGGGTATCGGAACGTCTTCACCTGAAGGAGATTCCTCCCGGTACGGCTGTACGGGACTGTATATTAAGACACTATTGGTTATCTGGGTATCGGAACGTCTTCACCTGAGGAGATCCCCCGGCACGGCTGTACGGGACTGTATATTAAGACACTATTTGGTTCTCTGGGTATCGGAACGTCTATCACCTGAGGAGATTCCCCCGGTACGGCTGTACTGGACTGTATGTTAAGACACTATTTGGTTGTCTGGGTATCGGCACGTCTATCACCTGAGGAGGTTCTCCCCGGTACGGCTGTACGGGACTGTATATTAACACACTATTTGGTTATCTGTGTATCGGCACGTCTATCACCTGAGGAGATTCACCCCGGTACGGCTGTACGGGACTGCATATTAAGACACTATTTGGTTTTCTGGACATCGGCACGTCCTCACCTGAGGAGATTCCTCCCGGTACGGCTGTACGGGACTGTATATTAAGACACTATTTGGTTCTCTGGGTATCGGAACGTCTTCACCTGAGGGGATTCCCCCCGGTACGGCTGTACGGGACTGTATATTAAGACACTATTTGGTTCTCTGGGTATCAGAACGTCTATCACCTGAGGAGATTCCCCCGGTACGGCTGTACGGGACTGTATATTAAGACACTATTTGGCTATTTCGGTATCGGCACGTCTATCACCTGAGGAGATTCTCCCCGGTACGGCTGTACGGGACTGTATATTAAGACACTATTTGGTTCTCTGGGTATCGGCACGTCTTCACCTGAGGAGATTCCTCCCGGTACGGCTGTACGGGACTGTATATTAAGACACTATTTGCTTCTTTGAGTATCGGCACGTCTTCACCTGAGGAGAATCCCCCCGGTACGGCTGTACGGGACTGTATATTAAGACACTATTTGGTTCTCTGGGCATCGGCACGTCTATTACCTGAGGAGATTCCCCCGGTACGGCTGTACGGGACTGTATATTAAGACACTATTTGGTTCTCTGGGTATCGGAACGTCTATCACCTGAGGAGATTCCCCCCGGTACGGCTGTACGGGACTGTATATTAAGACACTATTTGGTTCTCTGGATATCGCACGTCTATCACCTGAGGAGATTCTCCCGGTCCTTCTGTACGGGACTGTATATTAAGACACTATTTGGTTATCTGGGCATCGGCACGTCTATCACCTGAGGAGATTCCTCCCGGTACGGCTGTACGGGACTGTATATTAAGACACTATTTGGTTCTCTGGGCATCGGCACGTCTATCACCTGAGGAGATTCCTCCCGGTACGGCTGTACGGGACTGTATATTAAGACACTATTTGGTTATCTGGGTATCGGAACGTCTTCACCTGAGGAGATTCCCCCCGGTACGGCTGTACGGGACTGTATATTAAGACACTATTTGGTTCTATGGGTATCGACACGTCCTCACCTGAGGAGATTCTCCCGGTACGGCTGTACGGGACTGTATATTAAGACACTATTTGGTTCTCTGGGCATCGGCACGTCTATCACCTGAGGAGATTCTCCCGGTATGGCTGTACGGGACTGTATATTAAGACACTATTTGGTTATCTGGGCATCGTCACGTCTATCACCTGAGGAGATTCACCCCGGTACGGTTGTACGGGACTGCATATTAAGACACTATTTGGTTCTCTGGACATCGGCACGTCCTCACCTGAGGAGATTCTCCCGGTACGGCTGTACGGGACTGTATATTAAGACACTATTTGGTTCTCTGGGTATCGGAACGTCTTCACCTGAGGAGATTCCCCCCGGTACGGCTGTACGGGACTGTATATTAAGACACTATTTGGTTATCTGGGTATCGGAACGTCTTCACCTGAAGGAGATTCCTCCCGGTACGGCTGTACGGGACTGTATATTAAGACACTATTGGTTATCTGGGTATCGGAACGTCTTCACCTGAGGAGATCCCCCGGCACGGCTGTACGGGACTGTATATTAAGACACTATTTGGTTCTCTGGGTATCGGAACGTCTATCACCTGAGGAGATTCCCCCGGTACGGCTGTACTGGACTGTATGTTAAGACACTATTTGGTTGTCTGGGTATCGGCACGTCTATCACCTGAGGAGGTTCTCCCCGGTACGGCTGTACGGGACTGTATATTAACACACTATTTGGTTATCTGTGTATCGGCACGTCTATCACCTGAGGAGATTCACCCCGGTACGGCTGTACGGGACTGCATATTAAGACACTATTTGGTTTTCTGGACATCGGCACGTCCTCACCTGAGGAGATTCCTCCCGGTACGGCTGTACGGGACTGTATATTAAGACACTATTTGGTTCTCTGGGTATCGGAACGTCTTCACCTGAGGGGATTCCCCCCGGTACGGCTGTACGGGACTGTATATTAAGACACTATTTGGTTCTCTGGGTATCAGAACGTCTATCACCTGAGGAGATTCCCCCGGTACGGCTGTACGGGACTGTATATTAAGACACTATTTGGCTATTTCGGTATCGGCACGTCTATCACCTGAGGAGATTCTCCCCGGTACGGCTGTACGGGACTGCATATTAAGACACTATTTGGTTCTCTGGACATCGGCACGTCCTCACCTGAGGAGATTCCTCCCGGTACGGCTGTACGGGACTGTATATTAAGACACTATTTGGTTCTCTGGGTATCGGAACGTCTTCACCTGAGGAGATTCCCCCCGGTACGGCTGTAGTGGACTGTATATTAAGACACTATTTGGTTCTCTGGGCATCGGCACGTCTATCACCTGAGGAGATTCCCCCCGGTACGGCTGTACGGGACTGTATATTAAGACACTATTTGCTTCTTTGAGTATCGGCACGTCTTCCCCTGAGGAGATTCCTCCCGGTACGGCTGTACGGGACTGTATATTAAGACACTATTTGGTTCTCTGGGTATCGGAACGTCTATCACCTGAGGAGATTCCCCCGGTACGGCTGTACGGGACTGTATATTAAGACACTATTTGGTTCTCTGGGCATCGGCACGTCTATCACCTGAGGAAATTCCCCCGGTACGGCTGTACGGGACTGTATATTAAGACACTACTTGGTTCTCTGGGTATCGGCACGTCTATCACCTGAGGAGATTCCCCCCGGTATGGCTGCACGGGACTGTATATTAAGACACTATTTGGTTGTCTGGGTATCGGCACGTCTATCACCTGAGGAGGTTCTCCCCGGTACGGCTGTACGGGACTGTATATTAACACACTATTTGGTTATCTGTGTATCGGCACGTCTATCACCTGAGGAGATTCACCCCGGTACGGCTGTATGGGACTGCATATTAAGACACTATTTGGTTCTCTGGACATCGGCACGTCCTCACCTGAGGAGATTCCTCCCGGTACGGCTGTACGGGACTGTATATTAAGACACTATTTGGTTCTCTGGGTATCGGAACGTCTTCACCTGAGGAGATTCCCCCCGGTACGGCTGTACGGGACTGTATATTAAGACACTATTTGGTTCTCTGGGTATCAGAACGTCTATCACCTGAGGAGATTCCCCCGGTACGGCTGTACGGGACTGTATATTAAGACACTATTTGGCTATTTCGGTATCGGCACGTCTATCACCTGAGGAAATTCTCCCCGGTACGGCTGTACGGGACTGTATATTAAGACACTATTTGATTCTCTGGGCATCGGCACGTCTATCACCTGAGGAGATTCTCCCCGGTACGGCTGTACGGGACTGTATATTAAGACACTATTTGGTTCTCTGGGTATCGGAACGTCTATCACCTGAGGAGATTCCTCCCGGTACGGCTGTACGGGACTGTATATTAAGACACTATTTGCTTCTTTGAGTATCGGCACGTCTTCACCTGAGGAGATTCCCCCCGGTATGGCTGTACGGGACTGTATATTAAGATAATATTTGGTTCTCTGGGCATCGGCACGTCCTCACCTGAGGAGATTCCCCCCCGGTACGGCTGTACGGGACTGTATATTAAGACACTATTTGGTTCTCTGGGCATCGGCACGTCCTCACCTGAGGAGATTCCCCCCCGGTACGGCTGTACGGGACTGTATATTAAGACACTTTGGTTCTTTGAGTATCGGCACGTCTATCACCTGAGGAGATTCTCCCGGTACGGCTGTACGGGACTGTATATTAAGACACTTTGGTTCTTTAAGTATCGGCACGTCTAGCACCTGAGGAGATTCCCCCGGTACGGCTGTACGGGACTCTATATTAAGACACTATTTGGTTCTCTGGGTATCGGCACGTCTATCACCTGAGGAGATTCCCCCCGGTACGGCTGTACGGGACCGTATATTAAGACACTATTTGGTTCTCTGGGTATAGGCACGTCTTCACCTGAGGAGATTCCCCCCGGTACGGCTGTATGGGACTGTATATTAAGACACTATTTGGTTCTCTGGGTATCGGCACGTCTATCACCTGAGGAGATTCCTCCCGGTACGGCTGTACGGGACTGTATATTAAGATAATATTTGGTTCTTTGAGTATCGGCACGTCTTCACCTGAGGAGATTCTCCCGGTACGGCTGTACGGGACTGTATATTAAGACACTTTGGTTCTTTGAGTATCGGCACGTCTATCACCTGAGGAGATTCCCCCGGTACGGCTGTACGGGACTGTATATTAAGACACTATTTGGTTCTCTGGGCATCGGCACGTCTATCACCTGAGGAGATTCCCCCGGTACGGCTGTACGGGACTGTATATTAAGACACTTTTTGGTTATTTTGGTATCGGCACGTCTATCACCTGAGGAGATTCTCCCCGGTACGGCTGTATGGGACTGTATATTAAGACACTATTTGGTTCTCTGGGTATCGGAACGTCTATCACCTGAGGAGATCCTCCCGGTACGGCTGTACGGGACTGTATATCAAGACACTATTTGGTTATTTTGGTATCGGCACGTCTATCACCTGAGGAGATTCTCCCCGGTACGGCTGTACGGGACTGTATATTAAGACACTATTTGGTTCTCTGGGTATCGGAACGTCTATCACCTGAGGATTCCCCCGGTACGGCTACACGGGACTGTATATTAAGACACTATTTGGTTCTCTGGGTATCGGCACGTCTTCACCCGAGGAGATTCTCCCGGTACGGCTGTACGGGACTGTATATTAAGACACTATTTGGTTCTCTGGGTATCGGCACGTCCTCACCTGAGGAGATTCCCCCGGTACGGCTGTACGGGACTGTATATTAAGACACTATTTGCTTCTTTGAGTATCGGCACGTCTTCACCTAAGGAGATTCCTCCCGGTACGGCTGTACGGGACTGTATATTAAGACACTATTTGGTTATCTGGGCATCGGCACGTCTATCACCTGAGGAGATTCTCCCCGGTACGGCTGTACGGGACTGTATATTAAGACACTATTTGGTTCTCTGGGTATCGGAACGTCTATCACCTGAGGAGATTCCCCCCGGTACGGCTGTACGGGACTGTATATTAAGACACTATTTGGTTATCTGGGTATCGGCACGTCTATCACATGAGGAGATTCCTCCCGGTACGGCTACACGGGACTGTATATTAAGACACTATTTGGTTCTCTGGGCATCGGCACGTCCTCACCTGAGGAGATTCCCCCGGTACGGCTGTACGGGACTGTATATTAAGACACTATTTGGTTATCTGGGCATCGTCACGTCTATCACCTGAGGAGATTCACCCCGGTACGGTTGTACGGGACTGCATATTAAGACACTATTTGGTTCTCTGGACATCGGCACGTCCTCACCTGAGGAGATTCTCCCGGTACGGCTGTACGGGACTGTATATTAAGACACTATTTGGTTCTCTGGGTATCGGAACGTCTTCACCTGAGGAGATTCCCCCCGGTACGGCTGTACGGGACTGTATATTAAGACACTATTTGGTTATCTGGGTATCGGAACGTCTTCACCTGAAGGAGATTCCTCCCGGTACGGCTGTACGGGACTGTATATTAAGACACTATTGGTTATCTGGGTATCGGAACGTCTTCACCTGAGGAGATCCCCCGGCACGGCTGTACGGGACTGTATATTAAGACACTATTTGGTTCTCTGGGTATCGGAACGTCTATCACCTGAGGAGATTCCCCCGGTACGGCTGTACTGGACTGTATGTTAAGACACTATTTGGTTGTCTGGGTATCGGCACGTCTATCACCTGAGGAGGTTCTCCCCGGTACGGCTGTACGGGACTGTATATTAAGACACTATTTGGTTATCTGGGCATCGTCACGTCTATCACCTGAGGAGATTCACCCCGGTACGGTTGTACGGGACTGCATATTAAGACACTATTTGGTTCTCTGGACATCGGCACGTCCTCACCTGAGGAGATTCTCCCGGTACGGCTGTACGGGACTGTATATTAAGACACTATTTGGTTCTCTGGGTATCGGAACGTCTTCACCTGAGGAGATTCCCCCCGGTACGGCTGTACGGGACTGTATATTAAGACACTATTTGGTTATCTGGGTATCGGAACGTCTTCACCTGAAGGAGATTCCTCCCGGTACGGCTGTACGGGACTGTATATTAAGACACTATTGGTTATCTGGGTATCGGAACGTCTTCACCTGAGGAGATCCCCCGGCACGGCTGTACGGGACTGTATATTAAGACACTATTTGGTTCTCTGGGTATCGGAACGTCTATCACCTGAGGAGATTCCCCCGGTACGGCTGTACTGGACTGTATGTTAAGACACTATTTGGTTGTCTGGGTATCGGCACGTCTATCACCTGAGGAGGTTCTCCCCGGTACGGCTGTACGGGACTGTATATTAACACACTATTTGGTTATCTGTGTATCGGCACGTCTATCACCTGAGGAGATTCACCCCGGTACGGCTGTACGGGACTGCATATTAAGACACTATTTGGTTTTCTGGACATCGGCACGTCCTCACCTGAGGAGATTCCTCCCGGTACGGCTGTACGGGACTGTATATTAAGACACTATTTGGTTCTCTGGGTATCGGAACGTCTTCACCTGAGGGGATTCCCCCCGGTACGGCTGTACGGGACTGTATATTAAGACACTATTTGGTTCTCTGGGTATCAGAACGTCTATCACCTGAGGAGATTCCCCCGGTACGGCTGTACGGGACTGTATATTAAGACACTATTTGGCTATTTCGGTATCGGCACGTCTATCACCTGAGGAGATTCTCCCCGGTACGGCTGTACGGGACTGTATATTAAGACACTATTTGGTTCTCTGGGCATCGGCACGTCCTCACCTGAGGAGATTCCCCCCCGGTACGGCTGTACGGGACTGTATATTAAGACACTATTTGGTTCTCTGGGCATCGGCACGTCCTCACCTGAGGAGATTCCCCCCCGGTACGGCTGTACGGGACTGTATATTAAGACACTTTGGTTCTTTGAGTATCGGCACGTCTATCACCTGAGGAGATTCTCCCGGTACGGCTGTACGGGACTGTATATTAAGACACTTTGGTTCTTTAAGTATCGGCACGTCTAGCACCTGAGGAGATTCCCCCGGTACGGCTGTACGGGACTCTATATTAAGACACTATTTGGTTCTCTGGGTATCGGCACGTCTATCACCTGAGGAGATTCCCCCCGGTACGGCTGTACGGGACCGTATATTAAGACACTATTTGGTTCTCTGGGTATAGGCACGTCTTCACCTGAGGAGATTCCCCCCGGTACGGCTGTATGGGACTGTATATTAAGACACTATTTGGTTCTCTGGGTATCGGCACGTCTATCACCTGAGGAGATTCCTCCCGGTACGGCTGTACGGGACTGTATATTAAGATAATATTTGGTTCTTTGAGTATCGGCACGTCTTCACCTGAGGAGATTCTCCCGGTACGGCTGTACGGGACTGTATATTAAGACACTTTGGTTCTTTGAGTATCGGCACGTCTATCACCTGAGGAGATTCCCCCGGTACGGCTGTACGGGACTGTATATTAAGACACTATTTGGTTCTCTGGGCATCGGCACGTCTATCACCTGAGGAGATTCCCCCGGTACGGCTGTACGGGACTGTATATTAAGACACTTTTTGGTTATTTTGGTATCGGCACGTCTATCACCTGAGGAGATTCTCCCCGGTACGGCTGTATGGGACTGTATATTAAGACACTATTTGGTTCTCTGGGTATCGGAACGTCTATCACCTGAGGAGATCCTCCCGGTACGGCTGTACGGGACTGTATATCAAGACACTATTTGGTTATTTTGGTATCGGCACGTCTATCACCTGAGGAGATTCTCCCCGGTACGGCTGTACGGGACTGTATATTAAGACACTATTTGGTTCTCTGGGTATCGGAACGTCTATCACCTGAGGATTCCCCCGGTACGGCTACACGGGACTGTATATTAAGACACTATTTGGTTCTCTGGGTATCGGCACGTCCTCACCTGAGGAGATTCCCCCGGTACGGCTGTACGGGACTGTATATTAAGACACTATTTGCTTCTTTGAGTATCGGCACGTCTTCACCTAAGGAGATTCCTCCCGGTACGGCTGTACGGGACTGTATATTAAGACACTATTTGGTTATCTGGGCATCGGCACGTCTATCACCTGAGGAGATTCTCCCCGGTACGGCTGTACGGGACTGTATATTAAGACACTATTTGGTTCTCTGGGTATCGGAACGTCTATCACCTGAGGAGATTCCCCCCGGTACGGCTGTACGGGACTGTATATTAAGACACTATTTGGTTATCTGGGTATCGGCACGTCTATCACATGAGGAGATTCCTCCCGGTACGGCTACACGGGACTGTATATTAAGACACTATTTGGTTCTCTGGGCATCGGCACGTCCTCACCTGAGGAGATTCCCCCGGTACGGCTGTACGGGACTGTATATTAAGACACTATTTGGTTATCTGGGCATCGTCACGTCTATCACCTGAGGAGATTCACCCCGGTACGGTTGTACGGGACTGCATATTAAGACACTATTTGGTTCTCTGGACATCGGCACGTCCTCACCTGAGGAGATTCTCCCGGTACGGCTGTACGGGACTGTATATTAAGACACTATTTGGTTCTCTGGGTATCGGAACGTCTTCACCTGAGGAGATTCCCCCCGGTACGGCTGTACGGGACTGTATATTAAGACACTATTTGGTTATCTGGGTATCGGAACGTCTTCACCTGAAGGAGATTCCTCCCGGTACGGCTGTACGGGACTGTATATTAAGACACTATTGGTTATCTGGGTATCGGAACGTCTTCACCTGAGGAGATCCCCCGGCACGGCTGTACGGGACTGTATATTAAGACACTATTTGGTTCTCTGGGTATCGGAACGTCTATCACCTGAGGAGATTCCCCCGGTACGGCTGTACTGGACTGTATGTTAAGACACTATTTGGTTGTCTGGGTATCGGCACGTCTATCACCTGAGGAGGTTCTCCCCGGTACGGCTGTACGGGACTGTATATTAACACACTATTTGGTTATCTGTGTATCGGCACGTCTATCACCTGAGGAGATTCACCCCGGTACGGCTGTATGGGACTGCATATTAAGACACTATTTGGTTTTCTGGACATCGGCACGTCCTCACCTGAGGAGATTCCTCCCGGTACGGCTGTACGGGACTGTATATTAAGACACTATTTGGTTCTCTGGGTATCGGAACGTCTTCACCTGAGGGGATTCCCCCCGGTACGGCTGTACGGGACTGTATATTAAGACACTATTTGGTTCTCTGGGTATCAGAACGTCTATCACCTGAGGAGATTCCCCCGGTACGGCTGTACGGGACTGTATATTAAGACACTATTTGGCTATTTCGGTATCGGCACGTCTATCACCTGAGGAGATTCTCCCCGGTACGGCTGTACGGGACTGCATATTAAGACACTATTTGGTTCTCTGGACATCGGCACGTCCTCACCTGAGGAGATTCCTCCCGGTACGGCTGTACGGGACTGTATATTAAGACACTATTTGGTTCTCTGGGTATCGGAACGTCTTCACCTGAGGAGATTCCCCCCGGTACGGCTGTACGGGACTGTATATTAAGACACTATTTGCTTCTTTGAGTATCGGCACGTCTTCCCCTGAGGAGATTCCTCCCGGTACGGCTGTACGGGACTGTATATTAAGACACTATTTGGTTCTCTGGGCATCGGCACGTCTATCACCTGAGGAGATTCCCCCCGGTACGGCTGTACGGGACTGTATATTAAGACACTATTTGCTTCTTTGAGTATCGGCACGTCTTCCCCTGAGGAGATTCCTCCCGGTACGGCTGTACGGGACTGTATATTAAGACACTATTTGGTTCTCTGGGTATCGGAACGTCTATCACCTGAGGAGATTCCCCCGGTACGGCTGTACGGGACTGTATATTAAGACACTATTTGGTTCTCTGGGCATCGGCACGTCTATCACCTGAGGAAATTCCCCCGGTACGGCTGTACGGGACTGTATATTAAGACACTACTTGGTTCTCTGGGTATCGGCACGTCTATCACCTGAGGAGATTCCCCCCGGTATGGCTGCACGGGACTGTATATTAAGACACTATTTGGTTGTCTGGGTATCGGCACGTCTATCACCTGAGGAGGTTCTCCCCGGTACGGCTGTACGGGACTGTATATTAACACACTATTTGGTTATCTGTGTATCGGCACGTCTATCACCTGAGGAGATTCACCCCGGTACGGCTGTATGGGACTGCATATTAAGACACTATTTGGTTCTCTGGACATCGGCACGTCCTCACCTGAGGAGATTCCTCCCGGTACGGCTGTACGGGACTGTATATTAAGACACTATTTGGTTCTCTGGGTATCGGAACGTCTTCACCTGAGGAGATTCCCCCCGGTACGGCTGTACGGGACTGTATATTAAGACACTATTTGGTTCTCTGGGTATCAGAACGTCTATCACCTGAGGAGATTCCCCCGGTACGGCTGTACGGGACTGTATATTAAGACACTATTTGGCTATTTCGGTATCGGCACGTCTATCACCTGAGGAAATTCTCCCCGGTACGGCTGTACGGGACTGTATATTAAGACACTATTTGATTCTCTGGGCATCGGCACGTCTATCACCTGAGGAGATTCTCCCCGGTACGGCTGTACGGGACTGTATATTAAGACACTATTTGGTTCTCTGGGTATCGGAACGTCTATCACCTGAGGAGATTCCTCCCGGTACGGCTGTACGGGACTGTATATTAAGACACTATTTGCTTCTTTGAGTATCGGCACGTCTTCACCTGAGGAGATTCCCCCCGGTATGGCTGTACGGGACTGTATATTAAGATAATATTTGGTTCTCTGGGCATCGGCACGTCCTCACCTGAGGAGATTCCCCCCCGGTACGGCTGTACGGGACTGTATATTAAGACACTATTTGGTTCTCTGGGCATCGGCACGTCCTCACCTGAGGAGATTCCCCCCCGGTACGGCTGTACGGGACTGTATATTAAGACACTTTGGTTCTTTGAGTATCGGCACGTCTATCACCTGAGGAGATTCTCCCGGTACGGCTGTACGGGACTGTATATTAAGACACTTTGGTTCTTTAAGTATCGGCACGTCTAGCACCTGAGGAGATTCCCCCGGTACGGCTGTACGGGACTCTATATTAAGACACTATTTGGTTCTCTGGGTATCGGCACGTCTATCACCTGAGGAGATTCCCCCCGGTACGGCTGTACGGGACCGTATATTAAGACACTATTTGGTTCTCTGGGTATAGGCACGTCTTCACCTGAGGAGATTCCCCCCGGTACGGCTGTATGGGACTGTATATTAAGACACTATTTGGTTCTCTGGGTATCGGCACGTCTATCACCTGAGGAGATTCCTCCCGGTACGGCTGTACGGGACTGTATATTAAGATAATATTTGGTTCTTTGAGTATCGGCACGTCTTCACCTGAGGAGATTCTCCCGGTACGGCTGTACGGGACTGTATATTAAGACACTTTGGTTCTTTGAGTATCGGCACGTCTATCACCTGAGGAGATTCCCCCGGTACGGCTGTACGGGACTGTATATTAAGACACTATTTGGTTCTCTGGGCATCGGCACGTCTATCACCTGAGGAGATTCCCCCGGTACGGCTGTACGGGACTGTATATTAAGACACTTTTTGGTTATTTTGGTATCGGCACGTCTATCACCTGAGGAGATTCTCCCCGGTACGGCTGTATGGGACTGTATATTAAGACACTATTTGGTTCTCTGGGTATCGGAACGTCTATCACCTGAGGAGATCCTCCCGGTACGGCTGTACGGGACTGTATATCAAGACACTATTTGGTTATTTTGGTATCGGCACGTCTATCACCTGAGGAGATTCTCCCCGGTACGGCTGTACGGGACTGTATATTAAGACACTATTTGGTTCTCTGGGTATCGGAACGTCTATCACCTGAGGATTCCCCCGGTACGGCTACACGGGACTGTATATTAAGACACTATTTGGTTCTCTGGGTATCGGCACGTCTTCACCCGAGGAGATTCTCCCGGTACGGCTGTACGGGACTGTATATTAAGACACTATTTGGTTCTCTGGGTATCGGCACGTCCTCACCTGAGGAGATTCCCCCGGTACGGCTGTACGGGACTGTATATTAAGACACTATTTGCTTCTTTGAGTATCGGCACATCTTCACCTAAGGAGATTCCTCCCGGTACGGCTGTACGGGACTGTATATTAAGACACTATTTGGTTATCTGGGCATCGGCACGTCTATCACCTGAGGAGATTCTCCCCGGTACGGCTGTACGGGACTGTATATTAAGACACTATTTGGTTCTCTGGGTATCGGAACGTCTATCACCTGAGGAGATTCCCCCCGGTACGGCTGTACGGGACTGTATATTAAGACACTATTTGGTTATCTGGGTATCGGCACGTCTATCACATGAGGAGATTCCTCCCGGTACGGCTACACGGGACTGTATATTAAGACACTATTTGGTTCTCTGGGCATCGGCACGTCCTCACCTGAGGAGATTCCCCCGGTACGGCTGTACGGGACTGTATATTAAGACACTATTTGGTTATCTGGGCATCGTCACGTCTATCACCTGAGGAGATTCACCCCGGTACGGTTGTACGGGACTGCATATTAAGACACTATTTGGTTCTCTGGACATCGGCACGTCCTCACCTGAGGAGATTCTCCCGGTACGGCTGTACGGGACTGTATATTAAGACACTATTTGGTTCTCTGGGTATCGGAACGTCTTCACCTGAGGAGATTCCCCCCGGTACGGCTGTACGGGACTGTATATTAAGACACTATTTGGTTATCTGGGTATCGGAACGTCTTCACCTGAAGGAGATTCCTCCCGGTACGGCTGTACGGGACTGTATATTAAGACACTATTGGTTATCTGGGTATCGGAACGTCTTCACCTGAGGAGATCCCCCGGCACGGCTGTACGGGACTGTATATTAAGACACTATTTGGTTCTCTGGGTATCGGAACGTCTATCACCTGAGGAGATTCCCCCGGTACGGCTGTACTGGACTGTATGTTAAGACACTATTTGGTTGTCTGGGTATCGGCACGTCTATCACCTGAGGAGGTTCTCCCCGGTACGGCTGTACGGGACTGTATATTAAGACACTATTTGGTTATCTGGGCATCGTCACGTCTATCACCTGAGGAGATTCACCCCGGTACGGTTGTACGGGACTGCATATTAAGACACTATTTGGTTCTCTGGACATCGGCACGTCCTCACCTGAGGAGATTCTCCCGGTACGGCTGTACGGGACTGTATATTAAGACACTATTTGGTTCTCTGGGTATCGGAACGTCTTCACCTGAGGAGATTCCCCCCGGTACGGCTGTACGGGACTGTATATTAAGACACTATTTGGTTATCTGGGTATCGGAACGTCTTCACCTGAAGGAGATTCCTCCCGGTACGGCTGTACGGGACTGTATATTAAGACACTATTGGTTATCTGGGTATCGGAACGTCTTCACCTGAGGAGATCCCCCGGCACGGCTGTACGGGACTGTATATTAAGACACTATTTGGTTCTCTGGGTATCGGAACGTCTATCACCTGAGGAGATTCCCCCGGTACGGCTGTACTGGACTGTATGTTAAGACACTATTTGGTTGTCTGGGTATCGGCACGTCTATCACCTGAGGAGGTTCTCCCCGGTACGGCTGTACGGGACTGTATATTAACACACTATTTGGTTATCTGTGTATCGGCACGTCTATCACCTGAGGAGATTCACCCCGGTACGGCTGTACGGGACTGCATATTAAGACACTATTTGGTTTTCTGGACATCGGCACGTCCTCACCTGAGGAGATTCCTCCCGGTACGGCTGTACGGGACTGTATATTAAGACACTATTTGGTTCTCTGGGTATCGGAACGTCTTCACCTGAGGGGATTCCCCCCGGTACGGCTGTACGGGACTGTATATTAAGACACTATTTGGTTCTCTGGGTATCAGAACGTCTATCACCTGAGGAGATTCCCCCGGTACGGCTGTACGGGACTGTATATTAAGACACTATTTGGCTATTTCGGTATCGGCACGTCTATCACCTGAGGAGATTCTCCCCGGTACGGCTGTACGGGACTGCATATTAAGACACTATTTGGTTCTCTGGACATCGGCACGTCCTCACCTGAGGAGATTCCTCCCGGTACGGCTGTACGGGACTGTATATTAAGACACTATTTGGTTCTCTGGGTATCGGAACGTCTATCACCTGAGGAGATTCCCCCCGGTACGGCTGCACCGGACTGTATATTAAGACACTATTTGGTTCTCTGGGCATCGGCACGTCTATCACCTGAGGAGATTCCCCCCGGTACGGCTGTACGGGACTGTATATTAAGACACTATTTGCTTCTTTGAGTATCGGCACGTCTTCCCCTGAGGAGATTCCTCCCGGTACGGCTGTACGGGACTGTATATTAAGACACTATTTGGTTCTCTGGGTATCGGAACGTCTATCACCTGAGGAGATTCCCCCGGTACGGCTGTACGGGACTGTATATTAAGACACTATTTGGTTCTCTGGGCATCGGCACGTCTATCACCTGAGGAAATTCCCCCGGTACGGCTGTACGGGACTGTATATTAAGACACTACTTGGTTCTCTGGGTATCGGCACGTCTATCACCTGAGGAGATTCCCCCCGGTATGGCTGCACGGGACTGTATATTAAGACACTATTTGGTTGTCTGGGTATCGGCACGTCTATCACCTGAGGAGGTTCTCCCCGGTACGGCTGTACGGGACTGTATATTAACACACTATTTGGTTATCTGTGTATCGGCACGTCTATCACCTGAGGAGATTCACCCCGGTACGGCTGTATGGGACTGCATATTAAGACACTATTTGGTTCTCTGGACATCGGCACGTCCTCACCTGAGGAGATTCCTCCCGGTACGGCTGTACGGGACTGTATATTAAGACACTATTTGGTTCTCTGGGTATCGGAACGTCTTCACCTGAGGAGATTCCCCCCGGTACGGCTGTACGGGACTGTATATTAAGACACTATTTGGTTCTCTGGGTATCAGAACGTCTATCACCTGAGGAGATTCCCCCGGTACGGCTGTACGGGACTGTATATTAAGACACTATTTGGCTATTTCGGTATCGGCACGTCTATCACCTGAGGAAATTCTCCCCGGTACGGCTGTACGGGACTGTATATTAAGACACTATTTGATTCTCTGGGCATCGGCACGTCTATCACCTGAGGAGATTCTCCCCGGTACGGCTGTACGGGACTGTATATTAAGACACTATTTGGTTCTCTGGGTATCGGAACGTCTATCACCTGAGGAGATTCCTCCCGGTACGGCTGTACGGGACTGTATATTAAGACACTATTTGCTTCTTTGAGTATCGGCACGTCTTCACCTGAGGAGATTCCCCCCGGTATGGCTGTACGGGACTGTATATTAAGATAATATTTGGTTCTCTGGGCATCGGCACGTCCTCACCTGAGGAGATTCCCCCCCGGTACGGCTGTACGGGACTGTATATTAAGACACTATTTGGTTCTCTGGGCATCGGCACGTCCTCACCTGAGGAGATTCCCCCCCGGTACGGCTGTACGGGACTGTATATTAAGACACTTTGGTTCTTTGAGTATCGGCACGTCTATCACCTGAGGAGATTCTCCCGGTACGGCTGTACGGGACTGTATATTAAGACACTTTGGTTCTTTAAGTATCGGCACGTCTAGCACCTGAGGAGATTCCCCCGGTACGGCTGTACGGGACTCTATATTAAGACACTATTTGGTTCTCTGGGTATCGGCACGTCTATCACCTGAGGAGATTCCCCCCGGTACGGCTGTACGGGACCGTATATTAAGACACTATTTGGTTCTTTGAGTATCGGCACGTCTTCACCTGAGGAGATTCCCCCCGGAACGGCTGTACGGGACTGTATATTAAGACACTATTTGGTTCTCTGGGTATCGGAACGTCCATCACCTGAGGAGATTCTCCCCGGTACGGCTGTACGGGACTGTATATTAAGACACTATTTGGTTCTCTGGGTATCGGAACGTCTATCACCTGAGGAGATTCCCCCCGGTACGGCTGTACGGGACTGTATATTAAGACACTATTTGGTTATCTGGGCATCGGAACGTCTATCACCTGAGGAGATTCTCCCCGGTACGGCTGTATGGGACTGTATATTAAGACACTATTTGGTTCTCTGGACATCGGCACGTCTATCACCTGAGGAGATTCTCCCCGGTGCAGATGTACGGGACTGTATATTAAGACACTATTTGGTTCTCTGGGTATCGGCACGTCTATCACCTGAGGAGATTCCTCCCGGTACGGCTGTACGGGACTGTATATTAAGACACTATTTGGTTCTCTGGGTATCGGCACGTCTTCACCTGAGGAGATTCCTCCCGGTACGGCTGTACGGGACTGTATATTAAGGCACTTTTTGGTTCTCTGGGTATCGGCACGTCAATCACCTGAGGAGATTCTCCTCGGTACGGCTGTACGGGACTGTATATTAAGACACTATTTGGTTCTCTGGGTATCGGAACGTCTTCACCTGAGGAGATTCCCCCCGGTACGGCTGTACGGGACTGTATATTAAGACACTATTTGGTTCTCTGGGTATCGGAACGTCTTCACCTGAGGAGATTCCCCCCGGTACGGCTGTACGGGACTGTATATTAAGACACTATTTGGTTATCTGGGTATCGGAACGTCTTCACCTGAGGAGATTCCTCCCGGTACGGCTGTACGGGACTGTATATTAAGGCACTTTTTGGTTCTCTGGGTATCGGAACGTCTTCACCTGAGGAGATTCTCCCCGGTACGGCTGTACGGGACTCTATATTAAGACACTATTTGGTTATCTGGGCATCGGCACGTCTTCACCTGAGGAGATTCCTCCCGGTACGGCTGTACGGGACTGTATATTAAGACACTATTTGGTTCTCTGGGTATCGGAACGTCTATCACCTGAGGAGATTCCCCCCGGTACGGCTGTACGGGACTGTATATTAAGACACTATTTGGTTCTCTGGGCATCGGCACGTCTATCACCTGAGGAGATTCCCCCGGTACGGCTGTACGGGACTGTATATTAAGACACTATTTGGTTCTCTGGGTATCGGAACGTCTTCACCTGAGGAGATTCCTCCCGGTACGGCTGTACGGGACTGTATATTAAGACACTATTTGGTTATCTGGGTATCGGAACGTCTTCACCTGAGGAGATTCCAACCCGGTACGGCTGTACGGGACTGTATATTAAGACACTATTTGGTTCTCTGGGTATCGGAACGTCTTCACCTGAGGAGATTCCCCCCGGTACGGCTGTACGGGACTGTATATTAAGACACTATTTGGTTCTCTGGGTATCGGAACGTCTATCACCTGAGGAGATTCCCCCCGGTACGGCTGTACGGGACTGTATATTAAGACACTATTTGGTTCTCTGGGCATCGGCACGTCTATCACCTGAGGAGATTCCCCCGGTACGGCTGTACGGGACTGCATATTAAGACACTATTTGGTTCTCTGGGTATCGGAACGTCTTCACCTGAGGAGATTCCCCCGGTACGGCTGTACGGGACTGTATATTAAGACACTATTTGGTTCTCTGGGTATCGGAACGTCTTCACCTGAGGAGATTCCTCCCGGTACGGCTGTACGGGACTGTATATTAAGACACTATTTGGTTCTCTGGGCATCGGAACGTCTATCAACTGAGGAGATTCCCCCCGGTACGGCTGTACGGGACTGTATATAAAGACACTATTTGGTTATCTGGGTATCGGAACGTCTTCACCTGAGGAGATTCCCCCCGGTACGGCTGTACGGGGCTGTATATTAAGACACTATTTGGTTATCTGGGTATCGGAACGTCTTCACCTGAGGAGATTCTCCCCGGTACGGCTGTACGGGACTGTATATTAAGACACTATTTGGTTCTCTGGGTATCAGAACATCTATCAACTGAGGAGATTCCCCCCGGTACGGCTGTACGGGACTGTATATTAAGACACTATTTGGTTCTCTGGGCATCGGAACGTCTATCACTTGAGGAGATTCTCCCCGGTACGGCTGTACGGGACTGTATATTAAGACACTATTTGGTTATTTTGGTATCGGCACGTCTATCACCTGAGGAGATTCCCCCCGGTACGGCTGTACGGGACTGTATATTAAGACACTATTTGGTTCTCTGGGTATCGGCACGTCTTCACCTGAGGAGATTCTCCCCGGTACGGCTGTACGGGACTGTATATTAAGATAATATTTGGTTCTTTGAGTATCGGCACGTCTTCGCCTTCCGTTGCGACGATAGCAAACGTTGTGATCTCTTACTTGACCATGCTTTCATATAACTCGCTCCGTCCGTCTGTCTGTCTGTCTGTCGCTGTATCCTCAAATCAATTTTAACCCACTTCTCCAAAAAAGACCTGGTGTTACTTAGGTCCTACCGGTGACAATACTAGATCCTACGTGAAGTCGTTTTAAAACGTTCTTTTTAGCGTGTCGTCTACCGGCCTGGGTCCGATCTGTCCACGCTCAACCGACGTCGGCTGTACATCACCACGGGCCCCCCCCCCCCAACCCCCTACGTCGTGAGGTTCTGCCACTATGAGTACGGTAATAAAAAGCATTCTTAAACATCACTCATGTCGACCAACGTGACCACCGAAAGAACCAAAGAGGATGGATTCGGGCAGTCATGGGCGACAATTTCCCTACACCCCCTCGCGGTTTCCCTACACCCCTCACGGTATCTCTACCCCCCTCACGATCTCCCTACCCCCCTCACGGTCTCCCTACCCCCCTCACAATCTCCCTACCCCCTTCACGGATTCCCTACCCCCCTCACGGGCTCCCTACCCCCCTCACGGTATCCCTACCCCCTCACGATCTCCCTACCCCCCTCACGGTCTCCCTACCCCCCTCACGATCTCCCTACCCCCCTCACGATCTCAATACCCCCTCACGATCTCCCTACCCCCCTCACGGTCTCCCTACCCCCCTCACGATCTCCCTACCCCCCTCACGATCTCAATACCCCCTCACGATCTCCCTACCCCCCTCACGGTCTCCCTACCCCCCTCACGGTCTCCCTACCCCCCTCACGGTCTCCCTACCCCCCTCACAGTTTCCCTACCCCCTCACGATCTCCCTACCAACTCACGGTTTCCCTACCCCCCTCACGGTCTCCCTACCCCCTAACGATCTCCCTACCCCCCTCATGGTCTCCCTACCCCCTCACGGTTTCCCTACCCCCCTCACGGTCTCCCTACCCCCCTCACGATCTCCCTACCCCCCTCACGATCTCAATACCCCCTCACGATCTCCCTACCCCCCTCACGGTCTCCCTACCCCCTCACGGTCTCCCTACCCCCCTCACAGTTTCCCTACCCCCTCACGATCTCCCTACCAACTCACGGTTTCCCTACCCCCCTCACGGTCTCCCTACCCCCTAACGATCTCCCTACCCCCCTCATGGTCTCCCTACCCCCTCACGGTTTCCCTACCCCCCTCACGATCTCCCTACCCCCCTCACGGTCTCCCTACCCCCCTCACGATCTCCCTACCCCCTCACGGTCTCCCTACCCCCCTCACAGTTTCCCTACCCCCCTCACAGTCTCCCTACCCCCCTCACAGTATCCCTACCCCCCTCACGATCTCCCTACCCCCCTCACGGTCTCCCTACCCCCTTAAAGTGGTAAGAGTTTCATTCATGGGCGGTTCGTGGTTGCGGAGATAGAGCGATTTCAAATCGGTTCCATATTTTTAAAACACCCTGTATATTAGTGTATAGTATGGTATAGTGTAGTGTATAGTGTAGTGTATAGTAGTGTAGTGTATAGTGTAGTGTATAGTAGTGTATAGTATGGTATAGTGTAGTGTATAGTGTAGTGCATAGTAGTGTAGTGTATAGTGTAGTGCATAGTGTAGTGCATAGTGTAGTGTATAGTAGTGCAGTGCATAGTAGTGCAGTGCATAGTAGTGTAGTGTATAGTAGTGTATAGTGTAGTGTATAGTAGTGTATAGTGTATAGTGTAGTGTATAGTGTAGTGTATGGTAGTGAAGTGTATAGTGTAGTGTGTAGTGTAGTGTATAGTGTATTATAGTGTATATTAGTGTATAGTATGGTATAGTGTAGTGTATAGTGTAGTGCATAGTATGGTATAGTGTAGTGTATATTAGTGTATAGTATGGTATAGTGTAGTGTATAGTGTAGTGTATAGTGTAGTGCATAGTGTAGTGCATAGTGTAGTGCATAGTGTAGTGTATAGTGTAGTGTATAATAGTGTAGTGTATAGTGTAGTGTATAGTAGTGTAGTGTATAGTAGTGTAGTGTATAGTATAGTGTATAGTGTAGTGTATAGCATAGTGTATAGCGTAGTGTATAGCGTAGTGTATAGTGTAGTGTATAGTGTAGTGTATAGTGTAGTGTATAGCAGTGTAGTGTATAGTGTAGTAGTGTATAGTAGTGTAGTGTATAGTAGTGTAGTGTATAGTAGTGTAGTGTATAGTGTAGTGTATAGTGTAGTGTATAGTAGTGTAGTGTATAGTGTAGTAGTGTATAGTAGTGTAGTGTATAGTAGTGTATAGTAGTGTAGTGTATAGTGTAGTGTATAGTGTAGTGTATAGTGTAGTGTATTGTAGTGTATAGTGTAGTGTATAGTGTAGTGTATAGTAGTGTATAGTGTAGTGTAGTGTATAGTAGTGTATAGTGTAATGTGTAGTGTACAGTGTAGTGTATAGTGTATAGTAGTGTATAGTGTAGTGTATAGTGTAGTGTATAGTAGTGTAGTGTATAGTGTAGTGTATAGTGTAGTGTATAGTGTAGTGTGTAGTGTAGTGTATAGTGTATAGTGTAGTGTATAGTGTAGTGTATAGTGTAGTAGTGTATAGTAGTGTAGTGTATAGTAGTGTATAGTGTAGTGTATAGTGTAGTGTATAGTGTAGTGTGTAGTGTAGTGTGTAGTGCAGTGTATAGTGTAGTGTATAGTGTAGTGTATAGTAGTGTAGTGTATAGTGTAATGTATAGTGTATAGTGTAGTGTATAGTGTAGTGTATAGTGTAGTGTATAGTGTAGTGTATAGTGTATAGTGTAGTGTATAGTGTAGTGTAGTGTATAGTGTAGTGTATAGTGTAGTGTATAGTGTAGTGTATAGTGTAGTGTATGGTGTAGTGTATAGTGTAGTGTATAGTGTAGTGTATAGTGTAGTGTATAGTGTAGTGTATAGTAGTGTATAGTGTAGTGTATAGTGTAGTGTATAGTGTAGTGTATAGTAGTGTATAGTGTAGTGTATAGTAGTGTAGTGTATAGTGTAGTGTGTAGTGTATAGTGTAGTGTATAGTAGTGTAGTGTATAGTGTAGTGTATAGTGTAGTGTATAGTAGTGTATAGTAGTGTAGTGTATAGTGTATAGTGTAGTGTATAGTGTAGTGTATAGTGTAGTGTATAGTGTAGTGTGTAGTGTATAGTGTAGTGTATAGTGTAGTGTATAGTATAGTGTAGTGTATAGTGTAGTGTATAGTGTAGTGTATAGTAGTGTAGTGTATAGTGTAGTGTATAGTGAATAGTGTAGTGTATAGTGTAGTGTAGTAGTGTATAGTGTAGTGTGTAGTGTAGTGTATAGATGTGTATAGTGTAGTAATGTATAGTGTAGTGTATAGTGTAGTGTATAGTGTAGTGTATAGTAGTGTAGTGTGTAGTGTATAGTGTAGTGTATAGTGTAGTGTATAGTGTAGTGTATAGTGTAGTGTATAGTGTAGTGTATAGTGTAGTGTATGTGTAGTGTGTAGTAGTGTATAGTGTAGTGTATGGTGTAGTGTATAGTGTAGTGTATGGTGTAGTGTATGGTGTAGTGTATAGTGTAGTGTATGGTGTAGTGTATGGTGTAGTGTATAGTGTAGTGTATAGTGTAGTGTATAGTGTAGTGTATAGTGTAGTGTATAGTGTAGTGTATAGTGTAGTGTATAGTGTAGTGTATAGTGTAGTGTATAGTGTAGTGTATAGTGTATAGTAGTGTAGTGTATAGTGTAGTGTATAGTGTAGTGTATAGTGTAGTGTATAGTGTAGTGTATAGTGTATAGTGTAGTGTATAGTGTATAGTGTAGTGTATAGTGTAGTGTATAGTGTATAGTGTAGTGTATAGTGTAGTGTATAGTGTAGTGTATGTGTGTAGTGTATAGTGTTAGTGTATAGTGTATTTAGTGTAGTGTATAGTGTAGTGTATAGTGTAGTGTGTGTGTAGTGTGTGTGTAGTGTATGTGTAGTGTATAGTGTGTAGTGTAGTGTATAGTGTGTGTAGTGTATAGTGTAGTGTAGTGTATAGTGTAGTGTATAGTGTAGTGTGTATGTGTAGTGTATAGTGTAGTGTATAGTGTAGTGTATAGTGTAGTGTAATAGTGTAGTGTATAGTGTATAGTGTAGTGTATAGTGTAGTGTATAGTGTAGTGTGCTGATAGTGTAGTGTATAGTGTAGTGTATATGTAGTGTGTATAGTGTAGTAGTGTGTAGTGTATAGTGTAGTTAGTGTAGTGTAGTGTATAGTGTAGTGTATAGTGTAGTGTAGTGTAGGATAGTGTATAGTGTGTGTAGTGTATAGTGTAGGTGTGTATGTAGTGTATAGTGTAGTGTTGTGGGGTTAGGTGTAGTGTAGTATGTGTAGTGTTAGGTAGTGTCTGGTCTAGTGTAGTGTAGTGTATAGTGTAGTGTATAGTGTCAGTGAATAGTGCTATAGTGTAGTGTATAGTGTAGTGTAGTGTATAGTGTATAGTGTAGTGTATAGTGTAGTGTATAGTGTAGTGTATAGTGTAGTAGTGTGTAGTGTAGTGTATAGTGTAGTGTATAGTGTAGTGTATAGTAGTGTAGTGTTAGTGTATAGTGTAGTGTATAGTGTAGTGTATAGTGTATAGTGTAGTGTATAGTGTAGTGTATAGTGTAGTAGTGTGTAGTGTAGTGTTAGGTAGTGTATAGTGTAGTGTATAGTAGTGTAGTGTATAGTGTATAGTGTAGTGTATAGGTAGTGTATAGTGTAGTGTATAGTGTAGTGTATAGTGTTGTGTATAGAGTAGTGTATAGTGTAGTGTATAGTGTAGTGTATAGTGTAGTAGTGTAGTGTATAGTGTAGTGTATAGTGTAGTGTATAGTGTAGTGTATAGTGTAGTGTATAGTGTAGTGTTAGTGTAGTGTATAGTGTAGTGTATAGTGTAGTGTATAGTGTATAGTGTAGTGTATAGTGTATGGTGTAGTGTAGTAGTGTATAGTGTAGGTGTATAGTGTAGTGTATAGTGTATGGTGTAGTGTAGTAGTGTATAGTGTAGTGTATAGTGTAGTGTATAGTGTGTGTATAGTGTAGTGTATAGTTTATAAGTGTAGTAGTGTGTAGTGTATAGTGTATAGTGTAGTGTAATAGTGTATGGTGTAGTGTTAGTGTAGTGTATAGTGTATAGTGTAGTGTATAGTGTAGTGTAGTAGTGTATAGTGTAGTGTATAGTGTAGTGTATAGTGTAGTGTATAGTGTATAGTGTAGTGTATAGTGTAGTGTAGTAGTGTATAGTGTAGTGTATAGTGTAGTGTATAGTGTAGTGTATAGTGTATAGTGTAGTGTATAGTGTATAGTGTAGGGTATAGTGTATAGTGTAGTGTATAGTAGTGTAGTGTATAGTGTAGTGTATGTGTATATTGTAGTGTATAGTGTAGTGTATAGTGTATAGTGTAGTGTATAGTAGTGTAGTGTATAGTGTAGTGTATAGTAGTGTAGTGTAGTGTATAGTGTAGTGTATAGTGTAGTGTATAGTGTAGTGTATAGTGTAGTGTAGTGTATAGTAGTGTAGTGTATAGTGTAGTGTATTAGTGTAGTGTATAGTGTATAGTGTAGTGTATAGTGTAGTGTATAGTGTAGTGTATAGTGTATAGTGTAGTGTATAGTGTAGTGTATAGTAGTGTAGTGTATAGTGTAGTGTATAGTGTAGTGTATAGTGTATAGTGTAGTGTATAGTGTAGTGTATAGTAGTGTAGTGTATATGTAGTGTAGCATAGTAGGTATAGTGTAGTGTATAGTGTATAGTGTAGTGTATAGTGTAGTGTATAGTGTATAGATAGTGTATAGTGTAGTGTATAGTGTATAGTGTAGTGTATAGTGTAGTGTATAGTGTATAGTGTAGTGTATAGTGTAGTGTATAGTGTAGTGTATAGTGTATAGTGTAGTGTATAGTGTAGTGTATAGTGTATAGTAGTGTAGTGTATAGTGTATGGTGTAGTGTATAGTGTATAGTGTAGTGTTAAGTGTATAGTAGTGTAGTGTATAGAGTGTGTATAGTGTAGTGTATAGTGTATAGTAGTGTAGTGTATAGTGTATGGTGTAGTGTATAGTGTATAGTGTAGTGTATAGTGTATAGTAGTGTAGATGTATAGTGTAGTGTATAGTGTAGTGTATAGTGTAGTGTATAGTGTAGTGTAGTGTATAGTGTAGTGTAGTAGTGTAGTGTATAGTGTGTGTAGTAGTGTATATGTGTAGTGTATAGTGTAGTGTATAGTGTATAGTGTAGTGTATAGTGTAGTGTAGTGTATAGTGTAGTGTATAGTGTAGTGTATAGTGTAGTGTATAGTGTAGTGTATAGTGTAGTGTATAGTGTATAGTGTAGTGTATAGTGTAGTGTATAGTGTATAGTATAGAGTAGTAGTGTATAGTGTAGTGTATAGTGTAGTGTATAGTGTAGTTAGTAGTGTATAGTGTAGTGTATAGTGTATGGTGTAGTGTATAGTGTATATAGTGTAGTGTATAGTGTAGTGTATAGTGTAGTGTATAGTGTAGTGTATAGTGTAGTGTATAGTGTATAGTGTAGTGTATAGTGTAGTGTATAGTGTAGTGTATAGTGTATAGTTAGTAGTGTATAGTGTACGTGTATAGTGTAGTGTATAGTGTAGTGTATAGTGTATAGTGTAGTGTATAGTGTAGTGTATAGTGTATAGTAGGGTACGTGTATAGTGTACGTGTATAGTGTAGTGTATAGTGTATGTGTAGTGTATAGTGTAGTGTATAGTGTAGTGTATAGTGTAGTGTATAGTGTATAGTGTAGTGTATAGGTGTAGTGTATAGTGTAGTGTACTAGTAGTGTATAGTGTATAGTGTAGTGTATGTGTATAGTGTAGTGTATACGTGTAGTGTATAGTGTATAGTGTAGTGTATGTGTGTGTATAGTGTAGTGTAGTGTATAGTAGTGTAGTGTATAGTGTAGTGTAGAGTGTAGTGTAGTGTATAGTGTAGTGTGTAGTGTAGTGTATAGTGTAGTGTAGTGTAGTGTAGTGTATGTGTTAGTGTAGTGTATAGTGTAGTGTATAGTGTAGTGTATAGTGTAGTGTATAGTGTAGTGTATAGTGTAGTGTATAGTGTGTAGTGTATGTGTATATGTATGTGTAGTGTATAGTGTTAGTGATTAGTGTATAGTGTATAGTATAGTGTATAGTGTATAGTAGTGTAGTAGTGTATGATGTAGTGTAGTGTATAGTGTATAGTGTAGTGTATAGTGTATAGTGTAGTGTATACGTGTATAGTGTAGTGTATAGTGTATAGTATAGTGTATAGTGTAATAGTAGTGTAGTGTATAGTGTATAGTGTAGTGTATAGTGGTGTAGTGTATAGTGTATAGTGTAGTGTATAGTGTAGTGTATAGTGTAGTGTATAGTGTATAGTGTAGTGTATAGTGTAGTGTATAGTGTATAGTGTAGTGTATAGTGTAGTGTAGTGTATAGTGTATAGTGTAGTGTATAGTGTAGTGTAGTGTATAGTGTATAGTAGTGTAGTGTATAGTGTAGTGTAGTGTGTCGACGCCCCCCCAACTCACTGGCGGCGTCGTCCGCGTCATCGTCGTCCCACTCGTCGTCGTCCCAGTCGTCATCTCCTCCTCGTCCTCCTCCTCGTCCTCCTCCTCCTCCCTCCTCGTCGCCGTGGTGACCACCAAGGCGGCGGTGGTTCAACGCCTGGGGCTCCATGGCCGTGTAGCCACCCCCGTTACCTGGGGGCGGGGCCACGGGGGGAAGGGGCGGGGTCATGGGGGTGGGCGGGGCCAAGGGGGGCGGGGTCACGGGAGGCGGGGTCACGGGGGGAGGCGGGGTCACGGGGGGGCGGGGTCACGGGGGGCGGGGTCAATCGGACTGAGGTGAGGGTGGCGGATTGGTCAGGGTCCAGGGGTAGTGTAGTGTATAGTGTGGCGGATTGGTCAGGGTCCAGGGGTAGTGTAGTGTATAGTGTAGTGTATAGTGTAGTGATAGTGTAGTGTATAGTGTAGTAGTGTAGTGTATAGTGTAGTGTATAGTGTAGTGTATAGTGTAGTGTGTAGTGTAGTGTATAGTGCAGTGTATAGTGTAGTGGATAGTAGTGTAGTGTATAGTGTAGTGTATATTGTATAGTGTAGTGTGTAGTGTAGTATATAGTGTAGTGTATAGCGTAGTGTATAGTGTAGTGTAGTACCGGTGGAGTGGGGGATGTTCTGGTAGTGTGAAGCCACCACTGAGGGCCTCTGAGCTCCGTGTGGTGGTGCCATCTCCACATAGGCCGCTGGAAATAGCCCTCTCTTGCCCTGGGGATTCGTCCCCTCCAGCCAGCCATCCACCTGCACCACCACCACCACCACCACCACACAAACAGAGATCCCCCGTGTAGCCTTAACAGACTGCAGGGGCAAGTGCTGTTAGCGAGCGGCACCTATGAAGGCCGGAACGGCACACGAGGTGCTGGGTGGGTGGCCAGCACCACGCCCGGCCGCCTTTGTCTCCCCAGTGCTGGCGATAGTTCTTACACACCGCTACACCAAGGTGACTCATGCGAGGCCGAGTCGACCTAGGGGAGGCCCGGGACCAGTTCAGATAATCGTCACCGGTGTTGGCCGTGAGCGGGAATCGAACCCACATACACACACAGACACAACAACAACAACAACCGCCATTCGCCACTAAGTGGCGGTGACGTCACCACGACCCTTGTGCCAGGCTATGTGCGCCCTGAGGCCACGTGAAGTGTCGAACGCCCGCTGGCAGGAGGTCACGGGGCAGACCCAGGTGCCACGGGTCGACTGACTGAGATGACTGGCTGATGCACCACCTGTGCCCCCTACTGTGCCAACCTGCTGTGCTTTAGCCACCCGGCGCTCCGCTCGTTGTTGTGAGCGTCGCTCCTCCGCCCTCCGTTGTTGTTGGAGGGCGACTGCCTCCAACTGCCCAGTAGCGTCCTTCACGAGCCTCCTCCACAGAGGCCGATCTTGACACCGCTGGTACCGGTCATCGGCAAGTCCACCCAGCTCCACGTCCTCCTGTACCACGTCACTCCATCTCTTCTCTAGCCCGTGCCGTGCCCGCTTTGCCCCCTCGATCCGGCCGAACAAAAGCTGTTTCGGCATGCGGTGGCTGGGCATGCAGGCTACATGATCCAGCCATCGCAGCCTTGCCCGCCGGAGGAGCTCACCGATGGGACCTTGCCCAGATCTTTCAAGGATTTGTGAGCTCCTCACACAATCCAGTCTGGTTAAACCCAGGATGGATCGTAGGCAGGCCAGCCTAAATGTTTCTAACCGGCGAAGATGTTCCATTAGGGGGGGTCCACGTTTCGCAAGCGTAGAGAAGGGAGGGAATGACCGTGGCCGAGAAGACCTGAAGCTTAGTGCGGAGCGACAGACCAGGTAGCTACCACACAGCGTTACGCAACCGATGAAAAGATATTGCCGCTCGACTGATTCGGAGTGAGACCTCTGCTGTTAAACTGGAGCCGGTCATAAGCACACTGCCCAGGTATGGGAAACTCTCCACTCTCTCCACAACTGCCCCATCACCGATTGGGAGTTGTGGGGGTGGAGTGTCCGATGGTACAAAATACCCAGGCAGGTGCTTAGTTTTGGTGGGGCTGATGGTAAGGCCCCACCTCTTAGTGGCACGCTCCAGTCTCAGCAGCAGCGTCTCCAACTCCTCCTCTGACTGAGCAGCTATTACCAAATCATCAGCATACATAATGTGGTTGAGCAATAGGGAGCCATCCCTTGACCGCACCCAGGCATCGATCAGCCTCCCATTATATCTGTACCATATGGAGATTCCCCCGGTACAGTTATTGAAGGCTTCACGAACTACGTGGTCAAAATAGATGTTAAATAATGTGGGAGCCAGAGGACATCCCTGTCGCACCCCAAGGTGTACAGGGAATGGCTCTGACTCCCGGCCACGTAGTTTTACCCGGGCCCCCGCTCACCATCATGAAGGTCCTTAATGATCGTGAGCAGAGGGTCAGGTACTCCAAAAGCACGAAGAACGACCCAGAGCCCAGGCCTACTGATGGTATCATAGGCCTTGACCAGGTCAATAAAGCAGAGATGTAGGTCTTGTTGGAATTCCCTACACCTCTGCTGTAGCAGACGGACAGAAAATATGGCGTCTGTGCAGGACCGCCCTTTCCTGAAACCGCATTGGGGCTCCGCAAGCCTCTCCTCAGCGTGCCTGGCAAGGCGATGCTGAATAATCCTTGCCAGGACCTTTCCCGGCACACACAAGCACACACACACAGACACACACAAGCACACACACACACACACAGACACACACACACAAGCACATATACACACACACAGATACACACACACACACAGACACACACACACACGCACATACACACACACACAGACACACACACACACAGACACACACAAGCACACACGCACATACACACACACACAGACACACACACACAGACACACACACACACAAGCACAGACACACACACACAAGCACACATACACACACACAAGCACACATACACACGCACGTACACACACACGCACATACACACACACACACACACAGACACACACAAGCACACACACACAGACACACACAAGCACACACACACAGACACACACAAATACACACACAAGCACACACACACAGACACACACAAATACACACACACACAGACACACACACACACATACAAGCACACACACACAGACACACAAATACACACACACACACAGACACACACACGTACACACACACAGACACAGACACACACACCACACACAGACACACACACACAGTGACACACACACACAGTCACACCCACACACACACACAGACACACACACACACAGACACACACACACGTACACACACAGACACACACACACACACAGACACACACACACGCACACACACGTACACAGACACACACACACACGCTCGCTCACCTGGTTAGCGCTGCTCAGGGTGAGCTGCTCCCCGGCGCGGATGGACAACTCCCCGGGGTTTTCACCCTCAAAGTCATAGAGCGCCAAGGCCCGGAGACTCCCGGACATCGCTCACCACGCTCACCACGCTCACCACGCTCACCACGCTCACCACCCCCTCCTACGACTCGCCTGACCCCCCCTACACTCGCTCACCCACCCACTCACTCACCCCCCCCTACGCTCATTCGCTCACCCACTCACCATCCCCATACGCTCACCCCTACACTCAACTACTCACCCCTACACTCACCCACTCACCCCTAAGCTCATCCACCCAACTCACCCCTACACTCAACTACTCACCCCTACACTCACACACTCACCCCTACACTCATCCACCCAACTCACACCTACACCCACCCCTACACTCACACCTACACCCACACACTCACCCCTACACACTCACCCCTACACTCACCCACTCACCCCTACACTCACCCACTCACCCCTACACTCACCCACACACTCACCCCTACAATCACACACTCACCCACTCAACTACCCACCCCTACACTCATCCACCCAACTCACCCCTACACTCACCCCTACACTCACCCCTACACTCACCCCTACACTCACCCACTCACCCCTACACTCACCCCTACACTCACCCGTACACTCAACTACTCACCCCTACACTCACCCCTACACTCACCCGTACACTCAACTACTCACCCCTACACTCACCCCTACAGGGATGGGGAGGGTGGGGGGTGGGGGAGTGGGGTGAGCTGGGAGGCTCCGTGGGCTGAGTGGGGGGCACCTGGGAGAGACAAAGACGGCTGGGGAGGGGGGGAGACACAGCACGATCACCGTCACCATCATCATCGTCACCACCATCACCACCATCATCATCGTCACCACCATCACCATCATCACCATCATCGTCATCACCATCATCGTCATCACCATCATCGTCATCACCATCACCCTCCTCATCACAATCATCATCATCATCACCGTCATCACCGTCACCGTCATCATCATCATCACCATCGTCATCATCACCGTCACCATCGTCATCATCATCATCACCATCACCGTCACCATCATCACCATCATCATCACCATCATCACCATCATCACCACCGTCATCATCATCGTCACCGTCATCATCGTCACCATCATCACCATCATCAGCGTCACCGTCATCATCGTCACCATCATCATCACCGTCACCATCACCATCATCATCACCACCATCATCACCATCACCATCATCACCGTCACCATCATCACCATCACCATCATCATCGTCACCGTCACCATCATCATCATCACCGTCACCATCATCACCACCGTCACCGTCACCATCATCATCGTCATCATCATCACCATCATCACCATCATAATCGTCATCATCACCATCATCACCATCACCGTCACCGTCACCATCATCATCACCATCGTCATCATCATCATCGTCGTCACCATCACCACCGTCACCATCATCATCATCACCAACATCATCATCATCACCAACATCATCGTCATCATCATCATCACCAACATCATCATCATCACCAACATCATCGTCATCATCATCACCATCATCACCATCACCGTCACCATCACCACCGTCACCATCATCATCACCGTCATCATCGTCATCATCATCATCACCATCATCATCATCACCATCACCATCATCGCATCACCATCATCACCATCACCACCATCATCGCATCACCGTCACCATCATCATCATCACCATCATCATCATCATCGTCGTCACCGTCACCATCATCACCAGGGTGCCCGTGACCTCCTCCTCATGCACCTAGCCTGGCACAGCAGTGTGTGTATGTGTGTATGCATGTTAGTGTGTGTGAGTGTGTATGTGTGTGTCTGTGTGTGTGTCTGTGTGTGTGTGTATGTGTGTCCGTGTGTGTGTCTGTGTGTGTGTCTGTATGTGTGTATGGGCAAGGTCCCATCGGTGAGCTTCTCCGGCAGGCAAGGCTGCGATGGCTGGGTCATGTAGCCCGCATGCCCAGCCACCGCATGCCGAAACAGCTTTTGTTTGGCCGGATCGAGGGGGCTAAGCGGGCGCGGCACGGGCTAGAGAAGAGATGGAGTGATGTGGTACAGGAGGACGTGGAGCTGAGTGGACTTGCCGATGACCGGTGCCAGCGGTGTCAAGATCGGCCTCTGTGGAGGAGGCTCGTGAAGGATGCTACTGGGCAGTTGGAGGCAGTCGCCCTCCAACAACAACGGAGGGCGGAGGAGCGACGCTCACAACAACGAGCGGAGCGCCGGGTGGCTAAAGCACAGCAGGTTGGCACAGTAGGGGGCACAGGTGGTGCATCAGCCAGTCATCTCAGTCAGTCGACCCGTGGCACCTGCTGGGTCTGCCCAGTGACCTCCTGCCAGCGGGCGTTCGACACTCCACGTGGCCTCACGGTGCACATAGCCTGGCACAAGCGTCGTGGTGACGTCACCGCCACTTAGTGGCGAATGGCGGTTGTTGTTGTGAGTGTTGAATGTATGTATGTGTAGTGTCTGTGTGTGTATGTGTGTTGTGTGTGAGTGTTGAATGTATGTATGTGTAGTGTCTGTGTGTGTATGTGTCTGTGTGTGAGTGTTGAATGTATGTATGTGTAGTGTCTGTGTGTGTGTGTGAGTATTGAATGTATGTATGTGTAGTGTCTGTGTGAATGTATGTATGTGTAGTGTCTGTGTGTATGTGTGTGAGTGTCTGTGTGTTAATGTGAGTGAGTGTTGAATGTATGTATGTGTAGTGTATGTGTAGTGTCTGTGTGTGTGTTGAATGTATGTATGTGTAGTGTGTGTGTATGTGTGTTGTGTGTGTCTGTGTGTATGTGTGTGTCTGTGTGTGTTAATGTGAGTGTCTGTGTGTGTGTTGAATGTATGTATGTGTAGTGTCTGTGTGTATGTGTGTGTGTGAGTGTATGTGTGTGTCTGTATGTGTGTGTGTATGTGTAGTGTCTGTGTGTATGTGTGTGAATGTATGTATGTGTAGTGTGTGTGTATGTATGTGTGTGTGAGTGTTGAATGTATGTATGTGTAGCGTGTATGTGTGTGTGTTGAATGTATGTATGTGTAGTGTGTATGTGTGTGTGTGTCTGTGTGAATGTATGTGTAGTGTCTGTGTGTATGTGTCTGTGTGTGTGTGTTGAATGTATGTATGTGTAGTGTCTGTGTGTGTGTGAGTGTTGAATGTATGTGTAGTGTGTGTGTGTAGAATGTATGTATGTGTATGTGTGTATGTATGTGTAGTGTGTGTGTATGTGTATGTGTGTTGTGTGTGTATGTATGTGTGTGTCTGTGTGAATGTATGTATGTGTAGTGTAGTGTCTGTGTAGTGTCTGTGTGTGTGTTAATGTGTGTGTGTGTATGTATGTGTAGTGTGTATGTATGTGTGTGTGTCTGTGTGAGTGTTGAATGTATGTATGTGTAGTGTCTGTATGTGTGTATGTGTAGTGTCTGTGTGTGTTAATGTGTGTGTGTGAATGTATGTATGTGTAGTGTCTGTATGCGTGTATGTGTAGTGTCTGTGTGTGTTAATGTGAGTGTTGAATGTATGTATGTGTAGTGTCTGTATGTGTGTGTTGAATGTATGTATGTGTAGTGTGTGTATCTGTGTGTGTGTGTCTGTGTGAATGTATGTATGTGTAGTGTCTGTATGTGTGTGTGTGTGAGCGTTGAATGTATGTATGTGTAGTGTATGTGCATGTGTGTGTGTTGAATGTATGTATGTGTAGTGTGTATGTGTGTGTATGTGTGTGTGTTGAATGTATGTATGTGTAGTGTGTGTATGTGTGTGTGTCTGTGTGAATGTATGTATGTGTAGTGTGTGTGTATGTGTTAATGTGTGTGTCTGTGTGAATATATGTATGTGTAGTGTGTGTATGTGTGTGTGAGTGTTGAATGTATGTATGTGTAGTGTGTATGTGTGTGTGTGTGTCTGTGTGAATGTATGTATGTGTAGTGTATGTGTGTATGTATGTGTAGTGTGTGTGTATGTGTGTGTGAGTGTTGAATGTATGTATGTGTATGTGTGTATGTATGTGTAGTGTGTGTATGTGTATGTGTGTTGTGTGTGTATGTATGTGTGTGTCTGTGTGAATGTATGTATGTGTAGTGTATGTGTAGTGTCTGTGTGTGTGTTAATGTGTGTGTGTGTATGTATGTGTAGTGTGTATGTATGTGTGTGTGTCTGTGTGAGTGTTGAATGTATGTATGTGTAGTGTCTGTATGTGTGTATGTGTAGTGTCTGTGTGTGTTAATGTGTGTGTGTGAATGTATGTATGTGTAGTGTCTGTATGCGTGTATGTGTAGTGTCTGTGTGTGTTAATGTGAGTGTTGAATGTATGTATGTGTAGTGTCTGTATGTGTGTGTTGAATGTATGTATGTGTAGTGTGTGTATCTGTGTGTGTGTGTCTGTGTGAATGTATGTATGTGTAGTGTCTGTATGTGTGTGTGTGTGAGCGTTGAATGTATGTATGTGTAGTGTATGTGCATGTGTGTGTGTTGAATGTATGTATGTGTAGTGTGTATGTGTGTGTATGTGTGTGTGTTGAATGTATGTATGTGTAGTGTGTGTATGTGTGTGTGTCTGTGTGAATGTATGTATGTGTAGTGTGTGTGTATGTGTTAATGTGTGTGTGTGAATATATGTATGTGTAGTGTGTGTATGTGTGTGTGAGTGTTGAATGTATGTATGTGTAGTGTGTATGTGTGTGTGTGTCTGTGTGAATGTATGTATGTGTAGTGTGTGTGTATGTGTGTATGTATGTGTAGTGTGTGTGTGTATGTGTGTGTGTGTGTTGAATGTATGTATGTGTAGTGTCTGTATGTGTGTGTGTGAATGTATGTATGTGTAGTGTGTGTATGTGTGTGTGTGAGTGTTGAATGTATGTATGTGTAGTGTCTGTGTGTATGTGTTTGAGTGTATGTATGTGTCTGTATGCATATGTGTAGTGTCTGTGTGTGTGTGTTAATGTGTGTGTGTTGAATGTATGCATGTGTAGTGTGTGTGTATGTGTGTGTTAATGTGTGTGTGAATGTATGTATGTGTAGTGTGTGTATGTGTGTGTGTGTGAATGTATGTATGTGTAGTGTGTGTATGTGTGTGTTAATGTGTGTGTGAATGTATGTATGTGTAGTGTCTGTGTGTATGTGTGTGAGTGTATGTATGTGTCTGTATGCATATGTGTAGTGTCTGTGTGTGTGTGTTAATGTGTGTGTGTGTTGAATGTATGCATGTGTAGTGTGTGTATATGTGTGGTAATGTGTGTGTGAATGTATGTATGTGTAGTGTGTGTATGTGTGTGTGTGTGAATGTATGTATGTGTAGTGTGTGTATGTGTGTGTTAATGTGTGTGTGAATGTATGTATGTGTAGTGTCTGTGTGTATGTGTGTGAGTGTATGTATGTGTCTGTATGCATATGTGTAGTGTCTGTGTGTGTGTGTTAATGTGTGTGTGTTGAATGTATGCATGTGTAGTGTGTGTGTATGTGTGTGTTAATGTGTGTGTGAATGTATGTATGTGTAGTGTGTGTATGTGTGTATGTATGTGTAGTGTATGTGTGTATGTGTGTGTGTGAATGTATGTATGTGTAGTGTATGTGTAGTGTGTGTGTATGTGTGTGTTAATGTGTGTGTGAATGTATGTATGTGTAGTGTGTGTATGTGTGTGTATGTATGTGTAGTGTGTGTATGTGTGTGTGTGAGTGTTGAATGTATGTATGTGTAGTGTCTGTGTGTATGTGTGTGAGTGTATGTGTGTGTCTGTATGCATATGTGTAGTGTCTGTGTGTGTGTGTTAATGTGTGTGTGTGTTGAATGTATGCATGTGTAGTGTGTGTATATGTGTGGTAATGTGTGTGTGAATGTATGTATGTGTAGTGTGTGTATGTGTGTGTGTTGAATGGCCACGTTGAACATTCCTGACTCTGCCTCCTTTACTCTCTCTCAGGAGTGGTGGCGTCTGATGATGCTGTGCGAGAGCCCCGATCACCACTCACACTTACACACTCACTTACACACTTACACACTCACTTACACACTCACTCACACACTTACACACTCACTTACACACTTACACACTCACTTACACACTTACACACTCATTTACACACTTACACACTCACTTACACACTTACACACTCACTTACACACTCACTTACACACTCACTTACACACTTACACACTCACTTACACACTCACACACTCACTTACACACTCACTTACACACTTACACACTCACTTACACACTCACTTACACACTTACACACTCACTTACACACTTACACACTCACTTACACACTCACTCACACACTTACACACTCACTTACACACTTACACACTCACTTACACACTTACACACTCACTCACACACTTACACACTCACTTACACACTCACTCACACACTTACACACTTACACACTCACTTACACACTCACTCACTTACACACTCACTTACACACTCACTTACACACTCACTTACACACTTACACACTCACTAACACACTCACTCACTTACACACTCACTTACACACTCACTTACACACTTACACACTCACTCACACACTTACACACTCACTCACACACTCACTTACACACTCACTCACTTACACACTCACTCACTTACACACTCACTTACACACACACTTACACACACACACACTTACACACTCACTCACACACTTACACACTCACTTACACACTCACTCACTTACACACTCACTTACACACTCACTTACACACTTACACACTCACTCACACACTTACACACTCACTTACACACTCACTAACACACTCACTCACTTACACACTCACTCACTTACACACTTACACACTCACTTACACACACTTACACACTCACTCACACACTCACTCACACACTTACACACTCACTCACACACTCACTTACACACTCACTCACACACTCACTTACACACTCACTTACACACTTACACACTCACTTACACACTTACACACTCACTTACACACTCACTTACACACTTACACACTCACTTACACACTTACACACTCACTCACACACTTACACACTCACTTACACACTTACACACTCACTTACACACTTACACACTCACTTACACTTACACACTCACTTACGCACTCACTTACACACTCACTCACACACTTACACACTCACTTACACACTTACACACTCACTCACACACTTACACACTCACTTACACACTTACACACTCACTTACACACTCACTAACACACTCACTTACTTACACACTCACTCACTTACACACTTACACACTCACTTACACACACACTTACACACTCACTTACACACACACTCACACACTCACTTACACACTTACACACACACTTACACACTCACTTACACACACACTTACACACTTACACACTCACTTACACACACACACACTTACACACTCACTTACACACTCACTCACTTACAGACTTACACACTCACTTACACACTTACACACTCACTCACACACACTCACACACTCACTCACTTACACACTCACTTACACACTCACACACTCACCTACACACTTACACACTCACTTACACACTCACACACTCACCTACACACTTACACACTCACTTACACACTCACTTACACACTTACACACTCACTTACACACACACTTACACAAACACTCACTTACACACTCACTTACACACTCACACACTCACCTACACACTCACTTACACACTCACTTACACACTCACACACTCACTTACACACTCACTTAGACACTCACTCACTCACACATTTACTTACACACTCACTCACACTCACTTACACAAACACTCACTGACACACTCACTCACACACACTCACACACTCACTCTCACACACACATACACACTCACTCACTTACACACTCACTCACCTATACACTCACACACACAGACACACACACAGACACACACACACTCACTCACACACTTACACACACACTTACACACACACAGAGACACACACAGACACACTCACACACAGACACACGCACAGACACACACACACAAAGATCCCCCGTGTAGCCTTCACAGACTGTAGGGGCAAGTGCTGTAAGCGAGCACAACAGATGCAAAGCTCCCCCAGGTAGCCTCCAGCAGGACAGTACAGAGTGACTCCCTCACCACCACCACTCCCTCACCACCACTCCCTCACCACCACCACCACTCCCTCACCACCACTCCCTCACCACCACCACTCCCTCACCACCACCACCACCACCACTCACCACCACTCCCTCACCACCACCACCACCACTCCCTCACCACCACCACCACCACTCCCTCACCAACACCACTCCCTCACCACCACCACCACTCCCTCACCACCACCACTCCCTCACCACCACCACTCCCTCACCACCACCACCACCACCACTCCCTCACCACCACCACCACTCCCTCACCACCACCACCACTCCTCACCACCACTCCCTCACCACCACCACCACCACTCCCTCACCACCACCACCACCACTCCCTCACCACCACTCCCTCACCACCACTCCCTCACCACCACCACCACCACTCCCTCACCACCACCACCACTCCCTCACCACCACTCCCTCACCACCACCACCACTCCCTCACCACCACCACCACTCCCTCACCACCACTCCCTCACCACCACCACCACTCCCTCACCACCACCACCACCACTCCCTCACCACCACTCCCTCACCACCACCACCACTCCCTCACCACCACTCCCTCACCACCACCACTCCCTCACCACCACCACCACCACCACTCACCACCACTCCCTCCACCACCACCACCACCACTCCCTCACCACCACCACCACCACTCCCTCACCAACACCACTCCCTCACCACCACCACCACTCCCTCACCACCACCACTCCCTCACCACCACCACTCCCTCACCACCACCACCACCACTCCCTCACCACCACCACCACTCCCTCACCACCACCACCACTCCCTCACCACCACTCCCTCACCACCACCACCACCACTCCCTCACCACCACCACCACCACTCCCTCACCACCACTCCCTCACCACCACTCCCTCACCACCACCACCACCACTCCCTCACCACCACCACCACTCCCTCACCACCACTCCCTCACCACCACCACCACTCCCTCACCACCACCACCACTCCCTCACCACCACTCCCTCACCACCACCACCACTCCCTCACCACCACCACCACCACTCCCTCACCACCACCACCACTCCCTCACCACCACCACCACTCCCTCACCACCACCACCACTCCCTCACCACCACCACCACCACTCCCTCACCACCACCACCACTCCCTCACCACCACCACCACTCCCTCACCACCACCACCACTCCCTCACCACCACCACTCCCTCACCACCACCACCACTCCCTCACCACCACCACCACTCCCTCACCACCACCACCACCACTCCCTCACCACCACCACCACTCCCTCACCACCACCACCACCACTCCCTCACCACCACTCCCTCACCACCACCACCACTCCCTCACCACCACTCCCTCACCACCACCACCACCACTCCCTCACCACCACCACCACTCCCTCACCACCACCACCACTCCCTCACCACCAACACCACTCCCTCACCACCACCACTCCCTCACCACCACCACCACTCCCTCACCACCACCACCACTCCCTCACCACCACCACCACTCCCTCACCACCACCACCACTCCCTCACCACCACCACCACCACTCCCTCACCACCACTCCCTCACCACCACCACCACTCCCTCACCACCACCACCACTCCCTCACCACCACCACTCCCTCACCACCACCACCACCACTCCCTCACCACCACCACCACCACCCCCACCACCACCACCACCACTCCCTCACCACCACCACCACTCCCTCACCACCACCACCACCACTCCCTCACCACCACCACCACTCCCTCACCACCACCACCACTCCCTCACCACCACCACCACTCCCTCACCACCACCACCACCACTCCCTCACCACCACCACCACTCCCTCACCACCACCACCACCACTCCCTCACCACCACCACCACTCCCTCACCACCACCACCACTCCCTCACCACCACCACCACTCCCTCACCACCACCACCACTCCCTCACCACCACCACTCCCTCACCACCACCACCACTCCCTCACCACCACCACCACTCCCTCACCACCACCACCACCACTCCCTCACCACCACCACCACTCCCTCACCACCACCACCACTCCCTCACCACCACCACCACTCCCTCACCACCACCACCACTCCGTCACCACCACCACCACTCCCTCACCACCACCACCACTCCGTCACCACCACCACTCCCTCACCACCACCACCACCACTCCCTCACCACCACCACCACTCCCTCACCACCACTCCCTCACCACCACCACCACCACTCCCTCACCACCACCACCACCACCCCCTCACCACCACCACTCCCTCACCACCACCACCACCACTCCCTCACCACCACCACCACTCCCTCACCACCACCACCACTCCCTCACCACCACCACTCCCTCACCACCACCACCACCACTCCCTCACCACCACCACCACTCCCTCACCACCACCACCACTCCCTCACCACCACCACCACTCCCTCACCACCACCACCACCACTCCCTCACCACCACCACCACTCCCTCACCACCACCACCACCACTCCCTCACCACCACCACCACTCCCTCACCACCACCACCACCACTCCCTCACCACCACTCCCTCACCACCACCACCACTCCCTCACCACCACCACCACTCCCTCACCACCACCACCACTCCCTCACCACCACCACTCCCTCACCACCACCACCACCACTCCCTCACCACCACTCCCTCACCACCACTCCCTCACCACCACTCCCTCACCACCACCACCACCACTCCCTCACCACCACCACCACCACTCCCTCACCACCACCACTCCCTCACCACCACCACCACCACTCCCTCACCACCACCACCACCACTCCCTCACCACCACCACCACCACTCCCTCACCACCACCACCACTCCCTCACCACCACCACCACTCCCTCACCACCACCACCACCACTCCCTCACCACCACCACCACTCCCTCACCACCACCACCACTCCCTCACCACCACCACCACTCCCCCACCACCACCACTCCCTCACCACCACCACCACTCCCTCACCACCACCACCACTCCCTCACCACCACCACTCCCTCACCACCACCACCACTCCCTCACCACCACCACCACTCCCTCACCACCACCACCACCACTCCCTCACCACCACCACCACTCCCTCACCACCACCACCACCACTCCCTCACCACCACCACCACCACTCCCTCACCACCACCACCACTCCCTCACCACCACCACCACTCCCTCACCACCACCACCACCACTCCCTCACCACCACCACCACTCCCTCACCACCACCACCACCACTCCCTCACCACCACCACCACCACCACTCCCTCACCACCACCACCACCACTCCCTCACCACCACCACCACTCCCCTCACCTCGTCGTTGTCGTCTTCCTCACCACCTCTCTCCTCCTCCTCACCAGGGAAAGTGACGAGGTGATGGTGGTGAATGGTTTAAGAGTCACGCAAACAACAACAACAACAACCAACAACAACAACAACCAACATCAACAACAACAACCAACATCAACCACAGTAGCAGCAGGCGATACGACCACTTGGACACACAGAGATACACACAGAGACACAGGGAGACACAGGGAGACACGCAGAGACACAGGGAGACACGCAGAGACACAGGGAGACACGCAGAGACACAGGGAGACACGCAGAGACACAGGGAGACACAGGGAGACACAGGGAGACACACACAGAGAGACACAAAGAGAGACACAGGGAGACAGAGAGAGACACTAAGAGACACTGAGAGACACTGGGAGACACAGGGAGACACACAGAGACACAGGGAGACACAGGGAGACAGAGAGACACTGAGAGACACAGGGAGACACACAGAGACACACAGAGACACAAAGAGAGAAACAGGGAGACAGAGAGACACTGAGAGACACAGGGAGACACAGGGAGACAGAGAGAGACACTGAGAGACACACGGAGACACAGGGAGACACTGGGAGACACTGAGAGACACAGGGTGACACTGAGAGACACTGAGAGACACACAGAGACACACAGAGACACAGGGAGACACAGGGAGACACACAGAGACACAGGGAGACACAGGGAGACACAGGGAGACACTGAGAGACACAGGGAGACACAGGGAGACACTGAGAGACACACAGAGACACTGAGAGACACACAGAGACACTGAGAGACACTGAGAGACACAGAGAGACACTGAGAGACACAGGGTGACACTGAGAGACACTGAGAGACACACAGAGACACACAGAGACACAGGGAGACACAGGGAGACACACAGAGACACAGGGAGACACAGCGAGACACAGGGAGACACAGGGAGACACTGAGAGACACAGGGAGACACAGGGAGACACTGAGAGACACACAGAGACACTGAGAGACACTGAGAGACACAGAGAGACACTGAGAGACACAGGGAGACACTGAGAGACACAGGGAGACACAGAGAGAGACAGACTAGGAGGGATCGCCAGGCCCCAACCAAGTTAATGGAGATTCAGAAGCAACACGGGAAGGGGGGAGGGGCTGGGGGAGGAGGTTGACGAGGCCCCGCCCACCTTCACCGTAGCTCCTCCTACTCGTTACCGTAGCAGCTCCTACTTGTCACCGTAGCTCCTCCTACTCATCACCGTAGCTCCTCCTACTCGTCCTGTAGCTCCTCCTACTCTCCCTGTCGCTCTTCCCACACTCCACGTGGCTCCTCCAACCATCCCTGTAGCTCCTCCCATTATCCCCGTAGCTCCTCCCACCGCGTCCGAAGCTCCTCCCATCATCTCCGTAGCTCCTCCCACCGGGTCCGAAGCTCCTCTCACCATCCCTGTAGCTTATCCCAAAATCCATGTAGGCCACCCACTCTCCCTATGGCTCCTCTCACTATCCCTGTAGCTCCTCCCACTATCCCTGTAGCTCCTCCCACTATCCCTGTAGCTCCCCCCACTCTCTCCCTCTCGCTTCTCCCACCATCCCTGTAGCTCCCCCCACTCTCCCTGTAGCCCCTCCCACCATCTCTGTAGCTCCTCCCACTCTCCCTGTAGCCCCTCCCACTTTCCATGTAGCTCCTCTCACTATCCCTGTAGCTCCTCCCACTATCCCTGTAGCTCCCCCCACTCTCCCTGTAGCCCGTCCCACTCTCCCTGCAGCTTCTCCCACTATCCCTATACTCATAGAGACCCATACTCCTAGAGACCCACAGAGACCCATACGCATAGAGACCCATACACATAGAGACCCATACTCATAGAGACCCACAGAGACCCATACACATAGAGACCCATACTCATAGAGACCCAAGGAGACCCATGCTCATAGAGACCAACAGAGACCCATACTCATAGAGACCCATAGAGACCCATACTCATAGAGACCCATACTAATAGAGACCCATACTCATAGAGACCCATACTCATAGAGACCCATACACATAGAGACCCATACTCATAGAGACCCAAGAAGACCCATACTCATAGAGACCCATAGAGACCCATACTCATAGAGACCCACAGAGACCCATACTCATAGAGACCCAAGAAGACCCATACTCATAGAGACCCATAGAGACCCATACTCATAGAGACCCACAGAGACCCATACTCATAGAGACCCATAGAGACCCATACTCATAGAGACCCATACACATAGAGACCCATACTCATAGAGACCCAAGAAGACCCATACTCATAGAGACCCATAGAGACCCATACTCATAGAGACCCATAGAGACCCATACTCATAGAGACCCATACTCATAGAGACCCATACTCATAGAGACCCAAGAAGACCCATACTCATAGAGACCCATAGAGACCCAATCTCATAGAGACCCACAGAGACCCATACTCATAGAGACCCACAGAGACCCATACTCATAGAGACCCATACACATAGAGACCCATACTCATAGAGACCCATACTCATAGAGACCCATACTCATAGAGACCCAAGAAGACCCATACTCATAGAGACCCACAGAGACCCATACTCATAGAGACCCAAGAAGACCCATACTCATAGAGACCCACAGAGACCCATACTCATAGAGACCCACAGAGACCCATACTCATAGAGACCCATAGAGACCCATACTCATAAAGACCCATACTCATAGAGACCCATACTCATAGAGACCCATAGAGACCCATACTCATTACCTACTGAAATCACCCAGAAAAATGTGTCCGTCCTGCGCATGACATCACTCCACGAGGCCCACCCTCCTCATGAATATTCATGAGTGGGTGGATTTTTACACGAACGCAGAGGAAGAACTACAGCTGAGAGAGTCGGAGAGTTTCAGAGTGGTGGTGGGTCACGTGGGACATCCAGAATCCACGTGGCCTACTGGGAGTCTTGAGAGAGATCTACAGGTGACAGTGAGAGAGTTTCAGAGTGGCGGTGGGTCACGTGGGACACCCAGAATCCACGTGGTCTACTGGGAGTCTTGAGAGAGATCTACAGGTGACAGTGGGAGAGTTGCAGAGTGGTGGTGGGTCACGTGGGACACCCAGAATCCACGTGGCCTACTGGGAGTCTTGAGAGAGATCTACACATGACAGTGGGAGAGTTTCAGAGTGGTGGTGAGTCACCCAGACTCCACGTGGCCTACTGGGAGTCTTGAGAGAGATCTACAGGTGACAGTGGGAGAGTTGCAGAGTGGTGGTGGGTCACGTGGGACACCCAGAATCCACGTGGTCTACTGGGAGTCTTGAGAGAGATCTACAGGTGACAGTGGGAGAGTTTCAGAGTGGTGGTGGGTCAGGTGAGACACCCAGAATCCACGTGGTCTACTGAGAGTCTTGAGAGAGATCTACAGGTGACAGTGAGAGAGTTTCAGAGTGGTGGTGGGTCACGTGGGACACCCATAATCCACGTGGTCTACTGGGAGTCTTGAGAGATCTACAGGTGACATGGGGAGAGTTTCAGAGTGGTGGTGGGTCACGTGGGACACCCAGACTCCACGTGGTCTACTGGGAGTCTTGAGAGAGATCTACAGGTGACATGGGGAGAGTTTCAGAGTGGCGGTGGGTCAGGTGGGACACCCAGAATCCACGTGGTCTACTGGGAGTCTTGAGAGAGATCTACAGGTGACAGTGAGCGAGTTTCAGAGTGGTGGTGGGTCAGGTGGGACACCCAGAATCCACGTGGTCTACTGGGAGTCTTCAGAGAGATCTACAGGTGACAGTGGGAGAGTTTCAGAGTGGTGGTGGGTCAGGTGAAACACCCAGAATCCACGTGGTCTACTGGGAGTCTTCAGAGAGATCTACAGGTGACAGTGGGAGAGTTTCAGAGTGGTGGTGGGTCAGGTGGGACATCCAGAATCCACGTGGTCTGCTGGGAGTCTTGAGAGAGATCTACAGGTGACAGTGGGAGAGTTTCAGAGTGGTGGTGGGTCAGGTGAAACACCCAGAATCCACGTGGTCTACTGGGAGTCTTCAGAGAGATCTACAGGTGACAGTGGGAGAGTTTCAGAGTGGTGGTGGGTCAGGTGAGTCACCCAGAATCCACGTGGTCTACTGGGAGTCTTGAGAAGAGATCTACAGGTGACAGTGGGAGAGTTTCAGAGTGGTGGTGGGTCAGGTGGGACATCCAGAATCCACGTGGTCTACTGGGAGTCTTGAGAGAGATCTACAGATGACAGTGGGAGAGTTTCAGAGTGACCGTGGGTCAGGTGGGACACCCAGAATCCACGTGGTCTACTGGGAGTCTTGAGAGAGATCTACAGATGATAGTAGGACAATTTCAGAGTGGTGGTAGTGGGACACCCAGAATCCACGTGATCTACTGGGAGTCTTGAGAGAGATCTACAGGTGACAGTGGGAGAGTTTCAGAGTGGTGGTGGGTCAGGTGGGACACCCAGAATCCACGTGGTCTACTGGGAGTATTCAGAGAGATCTACAGGTGACAGTGGGAGAGTTTCAGAGTGGTGGTGGGTCAGGTGGGACACCCAGAATCCACGTGGTCTACTGGGAGTATTCAGAGAGATCTACAGGTGACAGTGGGAGAGTTTCAGAGTGGTGGTGGGTCACGTGGGACACCCAGAATCCACGTGGTCTACTGGGAGTCTTGAGAGAGATCTACAGGTGACATTGGGAGAGTTTCAGAGTGGCGGTGGGTCACGTGGGACACCCAGAATCCACGTGGTCTACTGGGAGTCTTGAGAGAGATCTACAGGTGACAGTGAGAGAGTTTCAGAGTGGTGGTGGGTCACGTGGGACACCCAGAATCCACGTGGTCTACTGGGAGTCTTGAGAGAGATCTACAGGTGACAGTGAGAGAGTTTCAGAGTGGTGGTGGGTCACGTGGGACACCCAGAATCCACGTGGTCTACTGGGAGTCTTGAGAGAGATCTACAGGTGACAGTGGGAGAGTTTCAGAGTGGCGGTGGGTCACGTGGGACACCCAGAATCCACGTGGTCTACTGGGAGTCTTGAGAGAGATCTACAGGTGACAGTGGGAGAGTTTCAGAGTGGTGGTGGGTCACGTGGGACACCCAGAATCCACGTGGTCTACTGGGAGTCTTGAGAGATCTACAGGTGACATTGGGAGAGTTTCAGAGTGGTGGTGGTGGGACACCCAGAATCCACGTGGTCTACTGGGAGTCTTGAGAGAGATCTACAAGTGACAGTGGGAGAGTTTCAGAGTGGTGGTGGGTACGTGGGACACACAGAATCCACGTGGTCTACTGGGAGTCTTGAGAGAGATCTACAGGTGACATTGGGAGAGTTTCAGAGTGGCGGTGGGTCACGTGGGACACCCAGAAACCACGTGGCCTGCTGGGAGTCTTGAGAGAGATCTACACGTGACAGTGGGAGAGTTTCAGAGTGTCGGTGGGTCACGTGGGACACCCAGAAACCACGTGGCCTGCTGGGAGTCTTGAGAGAGATCTACAGGTGACATTGAGAGAGTTTCAGAGTGGCGGTGGGACAGAGAGGGAGCTGGGGAGACTTTCGGCGGGGAGTGGAGGAGGGGTGGTGAGTGGGGGTCACGACACATTTATAAATAACGCGATCTAAGCCAAAAACCTTTATTATGAATAACATTGGTGGCGAAAGCCTACGTGTTAAACTGATTTAAATTATTATTTTTGTTATTTATTATTTTTTTATATTTTTTTTCATTATTTTCCTTTCTCCGTGGACTTGACTTTAGGATGGCGGAAGATATCTTCCGGAAGATAGGTCATTGTTTTATTTAGTAGGTCAATTGGACGTGTTTATGATTCCGGAAGTGTCTTCCGGATTATCTACCGGATCTTCCGGAAGATCGTGCCAACTGGTGCTCTGCCGGAAGATCGTTATTACCGTGGTGCTCTATCTTCCGGAAGAGATCTTCCGGAAGACGTCTTCCGGAAGACTACTTCCGCTTCCGGAAGACGTCTCGCGCTCCCCGAGCGTCACGGCGGCGAGAGTCTCGCGGCGATGACGTCACCGCGATGACGTCACCGTCAACACTCCCCAAGTCGGCGGCTGCGAACTGAGGGGCGCGCGGCGCAAAGTTCCCGCTCGGAGACTTCCTCACCAACACCTCCTCACCCTCACCTCGTCATCATCCTCACCACCTCGTCATCATCCTCACCACCTCGTCATCATCCTCACCAACACCTCCTCACCCTCACCTCGTCATCCTCACCAACACCTCCTCACCTCGTCATCATCCTCACCACCTCGTCATCATCCTCACCACCTCGTCATCATCCTCACCACCTCCTCACCACCACCTCGTCATCATCCTCACCAACACCTCACCACCACCTCGTCATCATCCTCACCAACACCTCACCCTCACCAACACCTCACCCTCACCACCTCATCACCACATCGTCATCCTCACCAACACCTCCTCACCACCTCCTCACCAACACCTCCTCACCCTCACCACCTCCTCACCACCTCGTCATCATCCTCACCAACACCTCACCCTCACCACCTCCTCACCAACACCTCCTCACCCTCACCACCTCGTCATCCTCACCACCTCCTCACCAACACCTCACCACCTCATCCTCACCACCTCACCACCTCCTCACCACCTCCTCATCCTCACCACCTCCTCACCACCTCCTCATCCTCACCACCTCCTCACCACCTCACCCTCACCAGCACCTCACCAACACCTCACCACCTCCTCATCCTCACCAACACCTCATCCTCACCACCTCCTCATCCTCACCAGCACCTCACCCTCACCAGCACCTCACCAACACCTCATCCTCACCACCTCATCCTCACCAACACCTCATCCTCACCAACACCTCATCCTCACCAACACCTCACCAACACCTCATCCTCACCAACACCTCACCAACACCTCATCCTCACCACCTCATCCTCACCACCTCACCAACACCTCACCAACACCTCACCAAAACCTCATCCTCACCAACACCTCATCCTCACCAACACCTCACCATCACCTCACCAACACCTCACCAACACCTCATCCTCACCACCTCCTCATCCTCACCAACACCTCACCAACACCTCACCAACACCTCACCAACACCTCATCCTCACCACCTCCTCATCCTCACCACCTCCTCATCCTCACCAACACCTCACCAACACCTCACCAACACCTCATCCTCACCAACACCTCATCCTCACCAATACCTCATCCTCACCAACACCTCACCAAAACTCCTCACCAACACCTCATCCTCACCAACACCTCACCAAAACTCCTCACCAACACCTCATCCTCACCAACACCTCACCAAAACTCCTCACCAACACCTCATCCTCACCAACACCTCACCAACACCTCCTCACCAACACCTCACCAACACCTCATCCTCACCAACACCTCACCAACACCTCACCAACACCTCATCCTCACCAACACCTCATCCTCACCAACACCTCACCATCACCTCACCAACACCTCACCAACACCTCATCCTCACCAACACCTCACCAACACCTCATCCTCCTCTCCACCTCCTCACCACCACCACCACCTCAATTTCCTCACCTCAAACTCCTCACCTCCTCTGTCTCCTCACCACCGCCTCTTTACCGCTCACCTCCTCACCCCTCACCTCCTCACCCCTCACCTCACCGCTCACCTCCTCACCTCGGCCGATGTCGCCGTTCCTGCGGCGAGCGCTGAGACCCTCCTGAGGTGAGGCCTACAAAGACAGCCTCGCCTGAGGAGCTCAACAACCACCACTACTCACAACAACAACCACCAACAACAACAACCACTCACAACAACAACCATTCACAACAACAACCACCACTACTCACAACAACAAGAACAACCACCAACAACAACAACCACCAACAACAACAACCATTCACAACAACAACCACCACCACTACTCACAACAACAACCACTACTACCAACAACCATTCACAACAACAACCATTGACAACAACAACCACCACTACCAACAACCACCACCACCACTACTCACAACAACAACAACAACCACCACTACTCACAACAACAACAACAACAACCACCACTACTCACAACAACAACAACCACCACCACTACTCACAACAACAACAACCACCAACAACAACCACCACTACTCACAACAACAACCAACAACAACAACCACCACTACTCACAACAACAACAACAACCACCAACAACAACAACCACCACTACTCACAACAACAACAACCAACAACAACAACAACCACCACTACTCACAACAACAACAACCACCAACAACAACCACTACTACCAACAAACACCACTACCAACAACAACAACAACCACCACTACTCACAACAACAACCACCAACAACCACCAACAACAACCACTCACAACAACAACCATTCACAACAACAACCACCACTACTCACAACAACAACAACCACTCACAACAACAACAACCACCAACAACCACTACTCACAACAACAACCACTACCAACAACTACCAACAACAACAACCACCACCACTACCAACCACCACCACCACTACTCACAACAACAACAACCAACAACAACAACCACTCACAACAACAACCATTCACAACAACAACCACCACTACTCACAACAACAACAACCACCACTACTACCAACAACAACCACTCACAACAACAACCACCACTACTCACAACAACAACAACCACTACTCACAACAACCACAACCACCACTACTCACAACAACAACCACCAACAACAACAACCACCACTACTCACAACAACCACCACCAACAACCACTCACAACAACAACAACCACCACCACTACTACCAACAACCACCACTACTCACAACAACAACCACCAACAACAACAACCATTCACAACAACCACTACTACCAACAATAACCACCACCACTACTCACAACAACAACCACCAACAACAACCACCAACAACAACAAACACCACTACCAACAACAACAACCACCACTACTCACAACAACAACAACAACCACCAACAACAACAACCACTACTACCAACAAACACCACTACCAACAACAACCACCACCACTATTCACAACAACAACCAACAACAACCACCACCACTACTCACAACAACAACCACCACCACTACTACTCACAACAACAACCACCACCACTACTACTCACAACAACAACAACCAACAACAACAACCACCACTACTCACAACAACAACCACCAACAACAACAAACACCACTACCAACAACAACCACCACCACTACTCACAACAACAACAACCAACAACAACCACCACCACTACTCACAACAACAACCACCACCACTACTACTCACAACAACAACAACCACCAACAACAACCACCACTACTCACAACAACAACCACCACCAACAACAACCACTCACAACAACAACCATTCACAACAACAACCACCACTACTACCAACAACAACCACCACCACCACTACTCACAACAACAACAACCACCAACCACAACCACCACTACTACCAACACCCACCACTACTCACAACAACACCCACCAACCACAACCACCACTACTACCAACAACAACCACCACTACCAACCACAACCACCACTACTACCAACAACAACCACAACCACCACTACCAACAACAACAACCACTACCACCACTCACAACAACAACCACCACCACTACCAACCACCACCACTCACAACAACAACCACTCACAACAACGACAAACACTCACAACAACAACCACAACCACTCAAAACAACAACCACCAATACCAACCACAACCACCACCACTACTACCAACAACAGCAACAACCACTACTAACAACAACCACCACTAACAACAACCACTACCAACACTCACAACAACAACCACCACCACTACCAACCACAACCACAACCACTCAAAACAACAACCACCACTACCAACAACAACCACCACCACCACTACCAACAACAACCACCCTCACCACTACCAACAACAACCACCACCACTACCAACAACAACAACCACCCTCACCACTAACAACCACAACAACAACCACCCTCACCACTAACAACCACAACCAACACCACTACCAACAACAACCACCCTCACCACTACCAACAACAACAACCACCCTCACCACTACCAACAACAACAACCACCACTCACCACTACCAACAACAACAACCACCACTCACCACTACCAACAACAACAACCACCACTCACCACTACCAACAACAACAACCACCCTCACCACTACCAACAACAACAACCACCCTCACCACTACCAACAACAACCACCACTCACCACTACCAACAACAACCACCACTCACCACTACCAACAACAACCACTACCAACAACAACAACCACCCTCACCACTACCAACAACAACAACCACCCTCACCACTACCAACAACAACAACCACCACTCACCACTACCAACAACAACAACCACCCTCACCACTACCAACAACAACAACCACCACTCACCACTACCAACAACAACCACCCTCACCACTACCAACAACAACAACCACCCTCACCACTACCAACAACAACCACCACCACCACTCACCCCTAACAACAACAACCACCCTCACCACTACCAACAACAACAACAACCACCCTCACCACTACCAACAACAACCACCACCACCACTCACCCCTAACAACAACAACAACCACCGTCACCACTCACCACATTCACTACCAACAACAACCACCCTCACCACATTCCACTACCAACAACAACAGCAACCACCCTCACCACTTACCACTACCACCACCACACTTACCACCACACTCACCACCACCCTCACCACCACTCCCACCACCACCACCCTCACCACTCCCACCACCCTCACCACCACTCTCACCACCACCCTCACCACCACCTTCACCACCACCACCCTCACCACTCCCACCACCGCCACCCTCACCACCACCACTCTCACCACCATCCTCACCACTGCTACCACTACCCTCACCACTACCCTCACCGCCACCACCACCACCCTTACCACTATCACCACCCTCACCACCACCCCTCTCACCACCACCACTCTCACCACCACCACTCTCACCACCACCACCCTCACCACCGCCACCACCCTTACCACTACCACCACCCCTCTCACCACCACCACCCTCACCCTCACCACCACCACCCTCACCAACATCACCACCACCCTCACCACCACCCTCACCACCACTACCACCACCCTCACCACCACTACCACCACCCTCACCACCACTACCTCCACCCTCACCACTAACCACTATCACCACCACCACACTCACCACTTACCACTACCACCACCACCCTCAACACCACCACCACCCTCACCACTACCCTCACTACTACGACCACCACCCTCACCACTACGACCACCACCCTCACCACCACCACCACCACCCTCACCACCACCACCACCCTGACCACCACCACCACCCTCACCACCACCACCACCCTCACCACCCTCACCACCATCACCACCACCCTCACCACCACTACCACCACCCTCACCGCTAACCACTACTACCACCACACTCACCACTCACCACCACACTCACCACTCACCACTACACTTACCACCACCACCACCCTCACCACCACCACCACCCTCACCACCACCCACTTACCACCACCACCCTCACCGCCACCACCACCCTCACCACCACCACTACCCTCACCACTACCACCACCCTCACCACCACCACCATCACCACTACCACCACCCTCACCACCACCACCATCACCACTACCACCACCCTCACCACTACGACCACCCTCACCACCACCATCACCACTACGACGACCACCACCCTCACGTGGAGGGCCTCACGTGGAGGGCCTCGCGCTTTTAAGTTTAAAGTTTTAAACAAAACGAAACAAGGAACAAGTTTACTTGTTAACAATTACGGGAGTGGTTGGTGGTGGTTGTTGTTGTTGTTGTGGTGGTTGTGGTGGTGGTTGTGGTGGTGGTGGTGGTTGTTGTGGTAGTGGTGGTGGTTGTGGTAGTGGTGGTAATTGTGGTAGTGGTGGTAATTGTGGTAGTGGTGGTTGTTGTGGTAGTGGTTGGTGGTGGTTGTTGTTGTGGTGGTTGTTGTGGTTGTGGTGGTAATTGTGGTAGTGGTGGTTGTTGTGGTAGTGGTGGTTGTTGTGGTAGTGGTGGTAATTGTGGTAGTGGTGGTTGTTGTGGTAATGGTTGGTGGTGGTTGTTGTAGTGGTGGTTGTTGTGGTTGTGGTGGTAATTGTGGTAGTGGTGGTTGTTGTTGTGGTGGTTGTTGTGGTTGTGGTGGTGATGGTAGTTGTGGTAATTGTGGTAGTGGTGGTTGTTGTGGTAGTGGTGGTGGTTGTGGTAGTGGTGGTAATTGTGGTAGTGGTAGTTGTTGTGGTAGTGGTTGTTGTTGTAGTGGTGGTTGTGGTGGTAATTGTGGTAGTGGTGGTTGTTGTTGTGGTGGTGGTTGTTGTGGTTGTGGTGGTGATGGTAGTGGTGGTAATTGTGGTAGTGGTGGTGGTTGTCGTGGTTGTGGTGATGGTAGTGGTGGTATTTATGGTTGTGATGGCGGTGGTGGTTGGTGGTTGTTATAGTTATAGTGATGGTGGTGGTAGTTGTGGTCGTAGTTGTGGTAGTGGTGGTAGTTGTAGTGATGGTGGTGGCGGTGGTGGTAGTTGTAGTGATGGTGGTGGTTGGTTGTGGTAATAGTTGTGGTGGTAGTTATAGTGATGGTGGTGGTTGGTTGTGGTGATAGTTGTGGTGGTAGTTGTGGTGGTAGTAATAGTGATGGTGGTGGCAGTTAGTTGTGGTTGTGGTGGTAGTTGTAGTGATGGTGGTGGTTGGTTGTGGTGGTAGTTGTGGTTGTGGTGGTAGTGGTAGTAGTTGTGATGGCGGTGGTGGTAGTGGGTGTGGTTGGTGGTGGTTAGTTGTTGTGGTGGTAGTTGTGATGACGGTGGTGGTAGTGGTAGTAGTTGTGATGGCGGTGGTGGTAGTGGGTGTGGTTGGTGGTGGTAGTTGTGGTAGTGGTTGTGGTGGCGGTGGTGATAGTTGTGAAAGTGGTGATAGTTGTGGTGGTGATAGTTGTGGTGGTGGTAGCTATGGAAGTGGTTGTGGTTTGTATCGTTATAAGTTCAAGTTACAGGCTGTGAAGTTTGGACCTCTGTAAGGGGAGCTGTGTGTCGCATCGTATTACTGTGGTGTGTGTGTGCACCTAGCCTGGCACAGGTGATGTGGTGATGTCATTGGTGTTAAGTGTTGTGTGTGTACCTGTGTGTACCCGTGTGTGTGTGCCTGTGTGTGTGTGTGTACCCGTGTGTGTCTGTGTGTGTGCCTGTGTGTGTACCTGTGTGTGTGTGCCTGTGTGTGTGTGTACCTGTGTGTGTGTACCTGCAGCGCCACACCTATTACCATCATTAGGGGAAAAAACGGTGATCCAATCTCCGACCCCCAGGAACAGGTTCGCAGATTTGCTGAGCATTTCTGTGAGGTCCTGGGGGAGGGAAAATCCCTCAGCCAGGAAAACACCGTGGCACAAAGTGAGGATGACCCTGCTGAGGCTGCGGTGCCTCAAATATTGGAAGAAGTCACCCCCTGTGAGTGGCTGGCTGAGGTGCCATCTGCTGAGGAAGTATTGAAGGCGATCCGGAGTCTGAGACCAGGAAAGGCAGCGGGCAGAGATGATCTCCCAAGCGAAATGCTGAGGGAGGGTGGCGTTTGTGCACAGACTGCCCTATATGACATCATAACAACAGTCTGGACCACTGGACGGGTTCCGCAGGATTGGAAGGATGCCCTGGTGGTCCCCCTTTTTAAGAAGGGGGACCGCACAGACTGTAACAACTACAGGGGCATCTCACTCCTCAGTGTGCCGGGAAAGGTCCTGGCAAGGATTATTCAGCATCGCCTTGCCAGGCACGCTGAGGAGAGGCTTGCGGAGCCCCAATGCGGTTTCAGGAAAGGGCGGTCCTGCACAGATGCCATATTTTCTGTCCGTCTGCTACAGCAGAGGTGTAGGGAATTCCAACAAGACCTACATCTCTGCTTTAATGACCTGGTCAAGGCCTATGATACCATCAGTAGGCCTGGGCTCTGGATCGTTCTTCGTGCTTTTGGAGTACCTGACCCTCTGCTCACGATCATTAAGGACCTTCATGATGGTGAGCGGGCCCGGGTAAAACTACGTGGCCGGGAGTCAGAGTCATTCCCTGTACACCTTGGGGTGCGACAGGGATGTCCTCTGGCTCCCACATTATTTAACATTTATTTTGACCACGTAGTTCGTGAAGCCTTCAATAGCTGTACCGGGGGAATCTCCATATGGTACAGATATAATGGGAGGCTAATCGATGCCCGGGTGCGGTCAAGGGATGGCTCCCTATTGCTCAACCACGTTATGTATGCTGATGATTTGGTAATAGCTGCTCAGTCAGAGGAGGAGTTGGAGACGCTGCTGCTGAGACTGGAGCGTGCCACTAAGAGGTGGGGCCTTACCATCAGCCCCACCAAAACTAAGCACCTGCCTGGGTATTTTGTACCATCGGACACTCTACCCCCACAACTCCCAATCGGTGATGGGGCAGTTGTGGAGAGAGTGGAGAGTTTCCCATACCTGGGCAGTGTGCTTATGACTGGCTCCAGTTTAACAGCAGAGGTCTCACTCCGAATCAGTCGAGCGGCAATATCTTTTCATCGGTTGCGTAACGCTGTGTGGAAGCTACCTGGTCTGTCGCTCCGCACTAAGCTTCAGGTCTTCTCGGCCACGGTCATTCCCTCCCATCTCTACGCTTGCGAAACGTGGACCCCCCTAATGGAACATTTTCCCCGGTTAGAAACATTTAGGCTGGCCTGCTTACGATCCATCCTGGGTTTAACCAGAATGGATTGTGTGAGGAGCTCACAAATCCTTGAAAGATCTGGGCAGGGTCCCATCGGTGAGCTCCTCCGGCAGGCAAGGCTGCGATGGCTGGGTCATGTAGCCCGCATGCCCAGCCACCGCATGCCGAAACAGCTTTTGTTTGGCCGGATTGAGGGGGCTAAGCGGGCGCGGCACGGGCTAGAGAAGAGACGGAGTGATGTGGTACAGGAGGACGTGGAGCTGAGTGGACTTGCCGATGACTGGTACCAGCGGTGTCAAGATCGGCCTCTGTGGAGGAGGCTCGTGAAGGATGCTACTGGGCAGTTGGAGGCAGTCGCCCTCCAACAACAACGGAGGGCGGAGGAGCGATGCTCAGAACAACGAGCGGAGCGCCGGGTGGCTAAAGCACAGCAGGTTGGCACAGTAGGGGGTACAGGTGGTGCATCAGCCAGTCATCTCAGTCAGTCGACCCGTGGCACCTGGGTCTGCCCCGTGACCTCCTGCCGGCGGGCGTTCGACACTTCACGTGGCCTCAGGGTGCACATAGCCTGGCACAAGCGTCGTGGTGACGTCACCGCCACTTAGTGGCGAATGGCGGTTGTTGTTTGTGTGATTTTGTGTCTGTGTGAGTGTGTGTATGAGTGTGTGAGTGTCTTGAGTGTGTGTGTCTGATTGTGTGTGTCTGAGAGTGTGTCTGAGTGTGTGTGTCTGAGAGTGTCTGTGTCTGAGTGTGAATGTCTGTGTGTGTGTCTGTCTGTGTGAGTGTGTGTCTGAGTGTGCGAGAGTGTGTGTGTTTGTGTGAGTGTGTGTCTGTGTGTGTGAGAGTGTCTGAGTGCATCTGTGGGCAGAGCGCCGGGTGGCTGAGGCACAGCGATCTGGCACATCAGGGGGGGTCACAGGTGGTGCATCTGACGGTCGTGGATATCTCGGTCGGTCAAACCCACGGATGCCCTCCGGCTCCCGAGTGACTTGAGCGGTCATCTCGTTAGTCCGCGCAGTTCGTGAAGCCTTCAGTGGCTGCACCCGGAGGAATTTCCATCGGGTACACATACAAACGGGAGGCCGGTCGATGCCCTATTGCTCAACCACGTTACGTACGCCGATGATCCGGTAATTTGCCGCTCACTCGGGAGGGCGGAGGAGCTTGGGGCGCCGCCGCTCAACGTGGAGCGTGCCACTGAGAGTTGTGGGGCTTTTGCACGGCAGCTCCGCCGGGCGTTTGAAGTCGTCAAACACCCCACCCAATTAATGAGCCGTGCAGCTGCCACACCTTTGCGGTGTGAGAATGAACAGCTCCGGGGTTTGGATGCCGAGTCGGCGTTAGATCGTCACTCGCTGCTTGCCCACCCATTCGCCCACTCGCCCATTCATCCATCCACACACCCAATCAATCACTCACCCACTCACCTACTCACCCACTCATCTCACCCATCCACTAACACACCCATTCACTCACTCGCCCATTCATCCATCCACACACCCAATCAATCACTCACCCACTCACCTACTCACCCACTCACCAACTCACCCATCCACGAACCCACCCATTCACTCACTCACCCATTCATCCACCCACCCAATCAATCACTCACTCACCCACTCACCTACTCACCTACTCACCAACTCACCCATCCACGAACCCACCCATTCACTCACTCACCCATTCATCCACCCACCCAATCAATCACTCACTCACCCACTCACCTACTCACCTACTCACCAACTCACCCATCCACTAACCCACCCATTCGCTCACTCGCCCATTCATCCATCCACCCACCCACCCAATCACTCATCCACTCACCTACTCACCCACTCACCAACTCACCCATCCACGAACCCACCCATTCACTCACTCACCCATTCATCCACCCACCCAATCAATCACTCACTCACCCACTCACCTACTCACCTACTCACCAACTCACCCATCCACGAACCCACCCATTCACTCACTCACCCATTCATCCACCCACCCAATCAATCACTCACTCACCCACTCACCTACTCACCTACTCACCAACTCACCCATCCACTAACCCACCCATTCGCTCACTCGCCCATTCATCCATCCACCCACCCACCCAATCACTCATCCACTCACCTACTCACCCACTCACCAACTCACCCATCCACGAACCCACCCATTCACTCACTCACCCATTCATCCACCCACCCAATCAATCACTCACTCACCCACTCACCTACTCACCTACTCACCAACGCACCCATCCACTAACCCACCCATTCACTCACTCACCCATTCATCCACCCACCCACCCAATCACTCACTCACCCACTCACCTACTCACCCACTCACCAACTCACCCATCCACGAACCCACCCATTCACTCACTCACCCATTCATCCACCCACCCACCCAATCAATCACCCACTCACCTACTCACCCACTCACCTACTCACCCATCCACTAACCCACCCATTCACTCACTCACCCATTCATCCACCCACCCACCCAATCACTCACCCACTCACCTATTCACCCACTCACCTACTCACCCATCCACTAACCCACCCACCCATCCACTCACTCACCCACACATTCATCCACTCACCCACCCAATCACTCACCCACTCATTTACCCACCCATTTACCCACCCATGCACCCACCCATTCACCCACCCATTCACCCACCCACCCATTCACCCATTCACCCACCCACTCACCCAACCACCCATTTACCCACCCACACATTCACCCACCCACACATTTACCCACCCACCGATTCACCCACCCACCTAACCACTCACTCACCCAACCACCCATTTACCCACCCACCCACACATTCACCCACCCATTCACCCACCCACCCATTCACCCACCCACACATTCACCCACCCACACATTCACCCACCCACCCATTCACCCACCCACCCACCCATTCACTCACCCACCCAGCCGCAGGCCCAGCAGGTGCCCACGGGGTCGACTGACTGAGATGAGTTGGGTCGATGCACCGTCAGCTGTGCCCCCGACTGTGCCAAACTCGCTGCGCTTTAGCCGCCCCGGCGCTCAGCTCGTTGTTGTGAGCAGCGTCTCTCTGTGGGGCTGGACGATTTTTGGTGAAAACAGCCGATTGCGATTTTTTTTTCTGACAGATATTGCAATTTGATTTGCGAGCACATTTTTTTTAAGTCAAGCCTCAGTTCAACATTCGCTGTGTAAATAGATTTAAGACGGCGTGTTTGGAGCATTGCCACGTGATACCATCAACATACGAACTCCTCTGTATAATCCAAATGCAAGCGTAACGGTGTTATTGGGCCAAGATGCGCCGTTCCCCGTGCAGTTGCCCGCAGTACCGGCCAAACGCCGATAGGGGGCAACGGAGGGGCTGAGCCCCGGGACTGAGAGACTATGGGCCATAGGGCCCAGCGGCTAGGGGATCACATCACCCCCGGATCGTTCTCGAAGGCATGGCCGGAGACGGGGGGCGAAACACGGGCCTGCATACAAGCCGGACCCCTGAACGGTCCGGGTGAAGATTGACGGGGAGAGCCCTGGGGGCAGAGAGGCGCCCCCCCCCCCCCCCCCCGGCTAGGGACGGCTCTAAGCTCTGGCGGCGAAGACTGAAGGGGAGAGAGAGCCCTGAGGGCAGAGACACGCCCCTGGCTGGGGACGGCTCTAAGCTCTGGCGGCGAAGACTGAAGGGGAGAGAGAGCCCTGGGGGCAGAGAGGCGCCCCTGGCTGGGGACGGCTCTAAGCTCTAGCGGCGAAGATTGAAGGGGAGAGCCCTGGGGGCAGAGAGGCGCCCCCTGGCTGGGGTCGGCTCTAAGCTCTGGCGGCGAAGATTGACGGGAAGAGCCCTGAGGGCAGAGAGGCGCCCCTGGCTGGGGACGGCTCTAAGCTCTGGCGGCGAAGATTGACAGGAAGAGCCCTGAGGGCAGAGACACGCCCCTGGCTAGGGACGGCTCTAAGCTCTAGCGGTGAAGATTGACGGGAAGTGCCCTGGGGGCAGAGAGGCGCCCCTGGCTGGGGACGGCTCTAAGCTCTGGCGGTGAAGATTGAAGGGAAGAGAGAGCCCTGGGGGCAGAGAGGCGCCCCCTGGCTGGGGACGGCTCTAAGCTCTAGCGGTGAAGACTTAAGGGGACAGCCCTGGGGGCAGAGAGGCGCCCCCTGGCTGGGGACGGCTCTAAGCTCTGGCGGTGAAGACTGCAGGGGAGAGCCCTGGGGGCAGAGACGTACCCCCTGGCTGGGGACGGCTCTAAGCTCTAGCGGTGAAGATTGACGGGGAGAGCCCTGAGGGCAGAGACACGCCCCTGGCTAGGGACGGCTCTAAGCTCTAGCGGTGAAGATTGACGGGGAGAGCCCTGAGGGCAGAGACGTGCCCCTGGCTGGGGACGGCTCTAAGCTCTAGCGGTGAAGATTGACGGGGAGAGCCCTGAGGGCAGAGACGTGCCCCTGGCTGGGGACGGCTCTAAGCTCTGGCGGTGAAGGCTGAAGGGGAGAGCCCTGAGGGCAGAGACGTGCCCCTGGCTGGGGACGGCTCTAAGCTCTAGCGGTGAAGATTGACGGGGAGAGCCCTGAGGGCAGAGACGTGCCCCTGGCTGGGGACGGCTCTAAGCTCTGGCGGCGAAGGCTGAAGGGAAGAGCCCTGAGGGCAGAGAGGCGCTCCTGGCTGGGGACGGCTCTAAGCTCTGGCGGCGAAGACTGAAGGGAAGAGCCCTGGGGGCAGAGACACGCCCCCTGGCTAGAGACAGCTCTAAGCTGTAGCGGTGAAGACTTAAGGGGACAGCCCTGGGGGCAGAGAGGCGCCCCCTGGCTGGGGACGGCTCTAAGCTCTAGCGGCGAAGACTGACGGGGAGAGCCCTGGGGGCAGAGAGGCGCCGCTTGCTGGGGACGGCTCTAAGCTCTGGCGGTGAAGACTGACGGGAAGAGCCCTGAGGGCAGAGACGTACCCCCTGGCTAGAGACGGCTCTAAGCTCTGGTGGCGAAGACTGAAGGGAAGAGCCCTGGGGGCAGAGACACGCCCCCCCGGCTGGGGACGGCTCTAAGCTCTGGCGGCGGAGACTGAAGGGAAGAGCCCTGAGGGCAGAGAGACTCCCCCGGCTAGGGACGGCTCTTAGCTCTAGCGGTGAAGACTGAAGGTCAAGAGCCCTGGGGGCAGAGAGGCGCCCCCCTGGCCGGGGACGGCTCTAAGCTCTAGCGGTAAAGATCCCAAGTTTCACTCATCAAGGTGGACTCGTAGATTGGCCAGTGAGAGGCGTATTAGTCTGGAGGAGCCACCCCTCCATAGCGTGTCGGGGTTTGACGGGCCGTTACCACCTCTGTGTGCAGTGTTCATTGTTAAATAAAAACTGCGTTGCCTCATGGAAGTTCTCTTCAAGTAATTCAACCGACTGCGCAAGGATGATAACTTGTATTTATTAAAATGTTTTAATTGAAACTGAACAATCAGACATTAAACGATTGTTAAGTTAAATGCAGTTAAAACCTCGGATTGCGAGCATAATTCGTTCCCGGAAACTTGTGTGTAATCCAAAGCACTCGTATATCAAAGCACTCGCATATCAAAGCACTCGCATATCAAAGCACTCATACATCAAAGCACTCGCATATCAAAGCACTCGCATATCAAAGCACTCATACATCAAAGCACTCGCATATCAAAGCACTCGCATATCAAAGCACTCGCATATCAAAGCACTCGCATATCAAAGCACTCATACATCAAAGCACTCGCATATCAAAGCACTCGCATATCAAAGCACTCATACATCAAAGCACTCGCATATGAAAGCACTCGTATATCAAAGCACTCGCATATCAAAGCACTCGCATATCAAAGCACTCGCATATCAAAGCACTCGCATATCAAAGCACTCACAATATCAAAGCACTCGTACATCAAAGCACTCGCACATCAAAGCACTCGCATATCAAAGCACTCGTATATCAAAGCACTCGCATATCAAAGCACTCGCATATCAAAGCACTCGCATATCAAAGCACTCGCATATCAAAGCACTCGCATATCAAAGCACTCGCATATCAAAGCACTCGCATATCAAAGCACTCGTATATCAAAGCACTCGTGTATCAAAGCACTCGCATATCAAAGCACTCGTACGTCAAAGCACTCGCATATCAAAGCACTCGCATATCAAAGCACTCGCATATCAAAGCACTCGTATATCAAAGCACTCGCATATCAAAGCACTCGCATATCAAAGCACTCGCATATCAAAGCACTCGTACGTCAAAGCACTTGCACATCAAAGCACTCATACATCAAAGCACTCGTATATCAAAGCACTCGTGTATCAAAGCACTCGCATATCAAAGCACTCGTACGTCAAAGCACTCGCATATCAAAGCACTCGCATATCAAAGCACTCGCATATCAAAGCACTCGTATATCAAAGCACTCGCATATCAAAGCACTCGCATATCAAAGCACTCGCATATCAAAGCACTCGTACGTCAAAGCACTTGCACATCAAAGCACTCGTATATCGAAGCACTTGCACATCAAAGCACTCGCATATCAAAGCACTCGCATATCAAAGCACTCGTACGTCAAAGCACTCGTATATCAAAGCACTCGTATATCAAAGCACTCGCATATCAAAGCACTCGCATATCAAAGCACTCGCATATCAAAGCACTCGCACGTCAAAGCACTCGTACGTCAAAGCACTCGTACGTCAAAGCACTCGCATATCAAAGCACTCGTACGTCAAAGCACTCGCATATCAAGCACTCGTACATCAAAGCACTCGCATATCAAAGCACTCGTATATCAAAGCACTCGCGTATCAAAGCACTCGCATATCAAAGCACTCTTATATCAAAGCACTCGTACATCAAAGCACTCGCACATCAAAGCACTCGCATATCAAAGCACTCGTATATCAAAGCACTCGTACATCAAAGCACTCGCATATCAAAGCACTCGCATATCAAAGCACTCGTATATCAAAGCACTCGCATATCAAAGCACTCGCATATCAAAGCACTCGCATATCAAAGCACTCGTACGTCAAAGCACTCGCATATCAAAGCACTCGCATATCAAAGCACTCGCATATCAAAGCATATCAAAGCACTCGCATATCAAAGCACTCGCATATCAAAGCACTTGCATATCAAAGCACTCGCATATCAAAGCACTCGTATATCAAAACACTCGCATATCAAAACACTCGTATATCAAAACACTGGTATATCAAAGCACTCGTATGTCAAAGCACTCGTATGTCAAAGCATATCAAAGCACTCGCATATCAAAGCACTCGTATATCAAAGCACTCGTAATATCAAAGCACTCGTATATCAAAGCATATCAAAGCACTCGCATATCAAAGCACTCGCATATCAAAGCACTCGTAATATCAAAGCACTCGTACGTCAAAGCACTCGCATATCAAAGCACTCGCATATCAAAGCACTCGTATATCAAAGCACTCGCATATCAAAGCACTCGCATATCAAAGCACTCGTATATCAAAGCACTCGTATATCAAAGCACTCGTAATATCAAAGCACTCGTATATCAAAGCATATCAAAGCACTCGCATATCAAAGCACTCGTACGTCAAAGCACTCGCGTATCAAAGCACTCGTACGTCAAAGCACTCGCATATCAAAGCACTCGCGTATCAACGCACTCGTATGTCAAAGCATATCAAAGCACTCGTATGTCAAAGCATATCAAAGCACTCGTATGTCAAAGCATATCAAAGCACTCGCATATCAAAGCACTCGTAATATCAAAGCACTCGTACGTCAAAGCACTCGCATATCAAAGCACTCGTAATATCAAAGCACTCGTATGTCAAAGCACTCGCATATCAAAGCACTCGTATATCAAAGCACTCGTATATCAAAGCACTCGCATATCAAAGCACTCGTATATCAAAGCATATCAAAGCACTCGCATATCAAAGCACTCGCATATCAAAGCACTCGTATGTCAAAGCATATCAAAGCACTCGCACATCAAAACACTCGCATATCAAAACACTTGTACGTCAAAGCACTCATATGTCAAAGCATATCAAAGCACTCGTATGTCAAAGCATATCAAAGCACTCGCATATCAAAGCACTCGCACATCAAAACACTCGCATATCAAAACACTCGTACGTCAAAGCACTCGTATGTCAAAGCATATCAAAGCACTCGCATATCAAAGCACTCGCATATCAAAGCACTCGTATGTCAAAGCATATCAAAGCACTCGCATATCAAAGCACTCGTAATATCAAAGCACTCGTACGTCAAAGCACTCGCATATCAAAGCACTCGTATATCAAAGCACTCGTATATCAAAGCACTCGCATATCAAAGCACTCGTATATCAAAGCATATCAAAGCACTCGGATATCAAAGCACTCGCATATCAAAGCACTCGTATGTCAAAGCATATCAAAGCACTCGCACATCAAAACACTCGCATATCAAAACACTCGTACGTCAAAGCACTCGTATGTCAAAGCATATCAAAGCACTCGTATGTCAAAGCATATCAAAGCACTCGCACATCAAAACACTCGCATATCAAAACACTCGTACGTCAAAGCACTCGTATGTCAAAGCATATCAAAGCACTCGTATGTCAAAGCATATCAAAGCACTCGCATATCAAAACACTCGTACGTCAGAGCACTCGTATGTCAAAGCATATCAAAGCACTCGTATGTCAAAGCATATCAAAGCACTCGCATATCAAAGCACTCGCATATCAAAGCACTCGTATGTCAAAGCATATCAAAGCACTCGCATATCAAAGCACTCGCGTGTCAAAGCGAAATAATGGAAACTCAGATGACTCGTTTCCACAACCCACAGACATTCGTGTGAAAACGATGAAAGCAAAATAACTTTTCAGTATTTTTATTATTTCAGTTTAATAGAAAGTAATCAAATTCATGAATTAAATGTAACCTTGGCTGGTGTGAGGGAGACGAGAGGGAGCAGAGGAGGAGGAGGAGGGTTATTGTATAGGACGACTTTCACTTGCAGTACAGTTACTAAAGAACAGTCACTGCAAGAATAATAGGGGCTTTCCCCCTTCTTATCTGGCAACGAAACTGAAACATTTTTACTACGAGGATTCACATTCGCCGCATTAACCACAATACCTGCAGTCAAAATGCAAACAAAAACACACACACTATGATAATATGTACGTGGCATTGTCCTTGAAACTGATTGGCCCACGCCAAGGGACGGCTTTCTTTTGAGCCTCATCTGGTCGAGCACCAATTTGGGGTCGAGGCTCAATTAAGAAAGCCGTCTCTTGGTGTGGACCAATCAGTTTCAAGGACAATGCATCAATTATTATCATAGTATGTGTGTGTTTTTTTGTTTGCATTTCGACTGCAGGTATTGTGGTTAATGCAGTAACATGAATCCTTTTAAAAAAAGGTTTCAATTTTGTTGCCAGAAAAAAGGGGAACAACCCTATTATGATTATGATTACATTTTGGTAGTGGCAAAGGTAGGTGTAATGATGATGTAGATACTCACCCCGAGGCCCTCATTACTGTTATAGCGGCGTTGTCTTTGAGCTGTGTGGACGTCTATTGGCGTCGTCTGGTCGAGCACCAATTTGGGTCAAGGCTCAAATAAGAAAGCCGTTTCTTGGTGTGGACCAATCAGTTTCAAGGACAATGCATCAATTATTCTCATAGTGTGTGTGTGTGTTTTTGTTTGCATTTTGACTGCAGGTATTGTGGTTAATGCAGTAAACATGAATCCTTTTAAAAAAGGTTTCAATTTTTTTGCCAGAAAAAAGGGGAACAACCCTATTATTATGATTATTACATTTTGGTAGTGGCAAAGGAGGTCACAACACTATAGTACTGTAGTAAACAGTACACACGTGGTCACAACACTATAGTACTATAGTAAAGTACACACGTGGTCACAACACTATAGTACTATAGTAAACAGTATACACGTGGTCACAACACTATAGTACTGTAGTAAACAGTATACACGTGGTCACAACACTATAGTACTATAGTAAACAGTATACACGTGGTCACAACACTATAGTACTATAGTAAACAGTATACACGTGGTCACAACACTATAGTACTATAGTAAACAGTACACACGTGGTCACAACACTATAGTACTGTAGTAAACAGTATACACGTGGTCACAACACTATAGTACTATAGTAAACAGTTTACACGTGGTCACAACACTATAGTACTATAGTAAACAGTACACACGTGGTCACAACACTATAGTACTGTAGTAAACAGTATACACGTGGTCACAACACTATAGTACTATAGTAAACAGTTTACACGTGGTCACAACACTATAGTACTATAGTAAACAGTATACACGTGGTCACAACACTATAGTACTGTAGTAAACAGTATACACGTGGTCACAACACTATAGTACTATAGTAAACATTACACACGTGGTCACAACACTATAGTACTATAGTAAACATTACACACGTGGTCACAACACTATAGTACTATAGTAAACAGTACACACGTGGTCACAACACTATAGTACTATAGTAAACATTACACACGTGGTCACAACACTATAGTACTATAGTAAACAGTATACACGTGGTCACAACACTATAGTACTATAGTAAACAGTATACACGTGGTCACAACACTATAGTACTGTAGTAAACATTATACACGTGGTCACAACACTATAGTACTATAGTAAACAGTATACACGTGGTCACAACACTATAATACTATAGTAAACATTACACACGTGGTCACAACACTATAGTACTATAGTAAACAGTATACACGTGGTCACAACACTATAGTACTATAGTAAACAGTACACACGTGGTCACAACACTATAGTACTATAGTAAACATTACGCACGTGGTCACAACACTCTAGAACTATAGTAAACATTACACACGTGGTCACAACACTATAGTACTATAGTAAACAGTATACACGTGGTCACAACACTATAGTACTATAGTAAACAGTATACACGTGGTCACAACACTATAGTACTATAGTAAACAGTACACACGTGGTCACAACACTATAGTACTATAGTAAACAGTATACACGTGGTCACAACACTATAGTACTATAGTAAACAGTATACACGTGGTCACAACACTATAGTACTATAGTAAACAGTATACACGTGGTCACAACACTATAGTACTGTAGTAAACAGTATACACGTGGTCACAACACTATACTGTAGTAAACAGTATACACGTGGTCACAACACTAGTACTGTAGTAAATAGTATACACGTGGTCACAACACTGTAGTACTGTAGTAAATAGTATACACGTGCTCACAACACTATAGTACTGTAGTAAATAGTATACACGTGGTCACAACACTATAGTAAACAGTAAACGCTCACACAGACCCACAGACTCGTCACACAGAGACCCACAGACTCACACAGAGACCCACAGACTCATCACACAGATCCCCACAGACTCACACACACAGACCCACAGACTCACACACAGAGACCCACAGACTCACACACACAGAGACCCACAGACTCACACACACAGAGACCCACAGACTCACCCCACATAGACCCACAGACTCACCACACATAGACACAGACTCACACACACAGAGACCCACAGACTCACACACAGAGACCCACAGACTCGTCACACACACACCCACAGCCTCACACACAGAGACCCACAGCCTCACACACAGACTCACACACACAAACCCACAGACCCACAGCCTCACACACACAAACTCCCACACACAGAGACCCACAGCCTCACACACAGAGACCCACTGACTCACACACACAGAGCCCCACAGACTCACCACACAGAGAGACCCACAGACTCACACACACAGAGACCCACAGACTCACGCACACAGAGACCCACAGACTCGTCACACACAGACTCACACACACAGAGACCCACAGACTCACCACACACAGAGACCCACAGACTCACACACACAGAGACTCATAGACTCACACACACAGAGACCCACAGACTCATCACACAGAGACCCACAGACTCACACACAGAGAGACCCACAGACTCACACACACAGAGACCCACAGACTCACACACACAGTCCCACAGACTCACACACACAGAGACCCACAGACTCATCACACAGAGACCCACAGACTCACACACAGAGAGACCCACAGACTCACACACACAGAGACCCACAGACTCACACACACAGAGACCCACAGACTCACACACACAGTCCCACAGACTCACACACACAGACCCACAGACTCACACACACAGAGACCCACCGACTCACCACACAGACACCCACAGTCTCACCACACAGAGACCCACAGACTCACCACCACACAGATACCCATGGACTCACCACACAGAGACCCACAGACTCGTCACACAGAGCCGCACAGACTCACACACACAGAGACCCATAGACTCACACAGAGACCCACAGACTCACACATAGAGAGACCCACAGACTCGTCACACAGAGACCCACAGACTAACACACAGAGACCCACAGACTCACACACAGAGACCCACAGACTAACACAGAGACCCACAGACTCACCACACAGAGACCCACAGACTCACACACAGAGACCCACAGACTCACCACACAGAGACCCACAGACTCACACACACAGAGACCCACAGACTCACACACAGAGACCCACAGCCTCACACACACACAGACCCACAGACTCACACACACAGAGACCCACAGACTCACACACACAGAGACCCACAGACTCACACACACAGAGACCCACAGACTCACACACACACAGATACCCACAGACTCACACACACAGACTCACACACACAGAGACCCACAGACTCATCACACAGAGACCCACAGACTCACACACAGAGAGACCCACAGACTCACACACACAGAGACCCACAGACTCACACACACAGAGACCCACAGACTCACACACACAGTCCCACAGACTCACACACACAGACCCACAGACTCACACACACAGAGACCCACCGACTCACCACACAGACACCCACAGTCTCACCACACAGAGAACCACAGACTCACACACACAGAGACCCACAGACTCACACACACAGTCCCACAGACTCACACACACAGACCCACAGTCTCACACACACAGAGACCCACAGACTCACACACACAGACTCGCACACACAGACCCACAGACTCACACACAGAGAGACCCACAGACTCACACACACAGAGACCCACAGACTCACACACACAGTCCCACAGCCTCACACACACAGACCCACAGACTCACCACACAGAGACCCACAGACTCACACACACAGAGACCCACAGACTCGTCACACAGAGACCCACAGACTCACACACACAGACCCACAGCCTCACACACAGACTCACACACACAGACCCACAGACTCACCACACATAGACCCACAGACTCACACACAGAGAGACCCACAGACTCACACACACAGAGACACACAGACTCACCACACAGACACCCACAGACTCACACACACAGACACCCACAGACTCACACACACAGACCCACAGACTCACACACAGACTCACACACACACAGACCCACAGCCTCACACACACACAGACCCACAGACTCACACACAGACTCACACACACAGAGACCCACAGACTCACCACCACACAGAGCCCCACAGACTCACCGACGATCACCTCAGCGTGCGTACTAAGCGTGTCTCCCGGACCTCTGTTTCTGTGACCCCGGTGCGTCTCCCGTCCCCGTGTCTCTAACCGGACGGTGCCGCGGTGTTTCACCGGCGTCTTTGACCAGGAGGAGGAGAGGCGAACGGACAGGGGGGGAGAGGTGGGACACGCGGAGTGAGATGGACGCCGTGCTTTCAGATTTTGTGATCGCAACTGGAGCTGATCCGGGCTTGGCGCGGGACCTTCTGGAAGGTTCGGCATGCCCCACCATCACCACGAACATCACCAGCATGGCCACTAACATCACCACTGTGGTCACTAACATCACCACTAACATCACCACTAACATCACCACTGACATCGCCACTAACATCACCACTAACATCACCACTAACATCACCAGCATGGCCACTAACATCACCACTAACATCACCACTAACATCGCCACTGACATCACCACTGACATCACCACTAACATCGCCAATGACATCACCACTAACATCACCACTGACATCACCACTAACATCACCACTAACATCACCACTAACACCATCACCATGGCCACTAACATCGCCACTAACATCACCACTAACATCACCACTAACACCATCACCATGGCCACTAACATCGCCACTAACATCACCACTAACATCACCACTAACACCATCACCATGGCCACTAACATCGCCACTAACATCACCACTAACATCACCACTAACATCACCACTAACATCACCACTAACATCACCACTAACACCACCACCATGGCCACTAACATCACCACCATGGTCACTAACATCACCACTAACATCGCCACTAACATCACCACTAACATCGCCACTAACATCACCACTAACATCACCACTGACATCGCCACTGACATCACCACTAACATCACCACTGACATCACCACTAACATCACCACTGACATCACCACTAACATCGCCACTAACATCACCAGTAACATCGCCACTAACATCACCACTAACATCGCCACTGACATCACCACTAACATCACCACTAACATCACCACTGACATCACCACTAACATCACCACCATGGCCACTAACATCACCACTAACATCACCACTAACATCGCCACTAACATCACCACTAACATCGCCACTAACATCACCACCATGGTCACTAACATCATCACTAATACCATCACTAATACCACCATCGTCACCGTCACTACCACCATCATCACTACCACCATCATTAACATCACCAGCATGGCCACTAACATCACCACTAACATCACCACTGACATCACCACTAACATCACCACTAACATCACTACCATGGTCACTAACATCACCACTAACATCACCACTAACATCATCACTAACATCACCACTAACATCGCCACTAACATCACCACTGACATCGCCACTAACATCACCACTAACATCACCACTAACATCACCACTAACATCACCACTAACATCACCACTAACATCGCCACTAACATCACCACTAACATCGCCACTAACATCACCACCATGGTCACTAACATCATCACTAATACCATCACTAATACCACCATCGTCACCGTCACTACCACCATAATCACTACCACCATCATTAACATCACCACCATGGTCACTAACATCACCACTAACATCGCCACTAACATCACCACTGACATCACCACCATGGTCACTAACATCACCACTAACATCACCACTAACATCGCCACTAACATCACCACTGACATCACCACTAACATCACCACCATGGTCACTAACATCACTAATACCACCATCGTCACCATCATCGTCACCATCACCACTACCACCATCACCACTACCACCATCATCACTACCACCATCACCACTAACATCACCACTAACATCACCACTAACATCACCTCCATGGTCACTAACACCATCACTAATACCACCATCGTCACCGTCACCACCACCATCATCACTATCACCATCATTAACATCACCATCATTAACATCACCATCATTAACATCACTAACATCACCACTAACATCACCACCATCGTCACTAACATCATCACTAATACCACCATCGTCACCGTCACTACCACCATCATCACTACCACCATCATTAACATCACCATCATTAACATCACCATCATTAACATCACCATCATTAACATCACCATCATTAACATCATCACTAACATCACCACTAACATCACCACTAACATCACCACCATGGTCACTAACATCGTCAATAATACCACCATCGTCACCGTCACCACCACCATCATCACTATCACCATCATTAACATCACCATCATTATCATCATCACTAACATCACCACCATCGTCACTAACATCATCACTAATACCACCACCGTCACCACCACCATCATCACTACCACCATCATCACCAATACCATCACCATCATCACGAACATCCACCATCATCACCACTACCGCCATCACTAACACACACATACAGACACACAGATACAAAGACACAGACATACACACAGACACACAAACACATACTCAGACACATACACAGACACATACACAGACATACACACCGACATACATACATACAGATACATACACACACAGACACATAGATACATACACACACAGACACACATATACACGTACAGACACACATATACACTCAAAAAGACACACACATAGACAAAAAAAACCACACACAGACACGTCAGCTACCCCTGTGCATTAGCCTGCTGCTAGTAGTAAAGGCTGTGTGGGGAGTTGTCACCCCCCCCAGTGGCAGCTGTCCCTGTCCTCATCCATCTTTCACCCCACATCCCACTCACCCACCCACTCACTCACCCACCCACTCACCCACCAACCCACTCACCCACCAACCCACTCACCCATTCACTCACTCGCCCACCCACCCACTCGCCCACCCACCCATTCACCCACCCACCCACCCACTCACTCACCAAACCACCCACCCACTCACCCACTCACTCACCCAATCACTCACCCACCCACTCACCCACACACCCACACACCCACTCACCCACCCACTCACCCACCCACTCACTCACCCACTCACACCCCCACTCACTCACCCACTCACCCACCCACCCACTCAACCACTCACTCACCCACTCACCCACTCACTTACCCACTCACTCACCCAATCACTCACCCACCCACTCACCCACCCACTCACCCACCCACTCACTCACCCACCCACTCACCCACTCACTCACTCACCCCCCCACTCACTCACTCACCCCCCCACTCACTCACTCACTCACCCACCCACCCACTCGCTCACCCACTCACTCACTCACCCCCCCCACTCACTCACTCACCCACTCACTCACCCACCCACTCACTCACCCACTCACCCACCCACCCACCCACTCACCCACCCACCCACTCACCCACCCACTCACCCACCCACTCACCCCCCCACTCACTCACTCACTTACTTACTCACCCACCCACTCACCCCCCCACTCACTCACCCACCCACCCACCCACTCACCCACCCACCCCGTTGCCGCTGCAGGGAAGGGCTGGGACATGCGCGCGGCGCTGAAGTACTACGAGCAGCTCCACTCCCCCTCCTCCGCCACCTTCGCCCCATCCTCGTCGGCTTCGGCATCGACGTTTGCACTCACGGAGGTTGCCCGCGGCCCCGTCCCGAGGGGGGCCGCCGGGGTGGCTGCGGTGGGGCGGGCGTCGGCGTCGTCGTCGGCCCCGCCCACGGGGTCGGCCCCGCCCACGGCGGCGGCGACGCCCACGGGGGCGGCGACGCCCACATGGTCGGCCCCGCCCACGGGGGTGGCGACGGCAGCGGCGTGGGGGAGAGGCGGAGCCAAGGCGGAGAGGCCTCCGCTGACACGGCAGAACGACCTGACCACGGGTGTGTGTGTGTGTCACTGTGTGTGTCACTGTGTGTGTGTGTGTCACTGTGTGTGTGTGTGTGACTGTGTGTGTGTGTGTGTCACTGTGTGTGTGTGTCACTGTGTGTGTGTGACTGTGTGTGTGTGTGACTGTGTGTGTGTGTCACTGTGTCACTGTGTGTGTGTGTCTGTGTGTGCGTGTGTCAGTGTGTGTGTGTCTTTGTGTGTGTGTGTGTCAGTGTGTGTGTCACTGTGTGTGTGTGACTGTGTGTGTCACTGTGTCACTGTGTATGTGTGTCAGTGTGTGTGTGTGTCACTGTGTGTGTGTGTGACTGTGTGTGTGTCACTGTGTCACTGTGTGTGTGTGTGTCTGTGTGTGTGTGTCACTGTGTGTGTGTGACTGTGTGTGTCACTGTGTCACTGTGTATGTGTGTCAGTGTGTGTGTGTGTCACTGTGTGTGTGTGTGACTGTGTGTGTGTCACTGTGTCACTGTGTGTGTGTGTGTCTGTGTGTGTGTGTCACTGTGTGTGTGTGACTGTGTGTGTGTGTCACTGTGTCACTGTGTGTGTGTGTCAGTGTGTGTGTGTCAGTGTGTGTGTTTGTGTGTGTGCTTATGACTGGCTCCAGTTTAACAGCAGAGGTCTCACTCCGAATCAGTCGAGCGGCAATATCTTTTCATCGGTTGCGTAACGCTGTGTGGAAGCTACCTGGTCTGTCGCTCCGCACTAAGCTTCAGGTCTTCTCGGCCACGGTCATTCCCTCCCTTCTCTACGCTTGCGAAACGTGGACCCCCCTAATGGAACATCTTCGCCGGTTAGAAACATTTAGGCTGGCCTGCCTACGATCCATCCTGGGTTTAACCAGACTGGATTGTGTGAGGAGCTCACAAATCCTTGAAAGATCTGGGCAGGGTCCCATCGGTGAGCTCCTCCGGCAGGCAAGGCTGCGATAGCTGGGTCATGTAGCCCGCATGCCCAGCCACCGCATGCCGAAACAGCTTTTGTTTGGCCGGATTGAGGGGGCTAAGCGGGCGCGGCACGGGCTAGAGAAGAGATGGAGTGATGTGGTACAGGAGGACGTGGAGCTGAGTGGACTTGCCGATGACTGGTACCAGCGGTGTCAAGATCGGCCTCTGTGGAGGAGGCTCGTGAAGGATGCTACTGGGCAGTTGGAGGCAGTCGCCCTCCAACAACAACGGAGGGCGGAGGAGCGACGCTCACAACAGCGAGCGGAGCGCCGGGTGGCTAAAGCACAGCAGGTTGGCACAGTAGGGGGCACAGGTGGTGCATCAGCCAGTCATCTCAGTCAGTCGACCCGTGGCACCTGGGTCTGCCCCGTGACCTCCTGCCAGCGGGCGTTCGACACTTCACGTGGCCTCAGGGTGCACATAGCCTGGCACAAGCGTCGTGGTGACGTCACCGCCACTTAGTGGCGAATGGCGGTTGTTGTTGTTGTGTGTGTGTGTGTGTCAGTGTGTGTGTGTGTGTGACTTATTAGTTACATATTTCAGTTTAACTCGTGGTTTCGTGGTAATTAATTGAAGGTGGAGGGGTTACCAGCCCCTCACACCCGTCCAGAGCCCCCGTTTAGCCCCTGTGGTGGACACATATGCCATGAGGGGAGGAGCCAATCAAGATTGGATCTCCCCCCACAGCACTGTCCACGACAGAGTTGCCCGTCCGGCACTGCGAGGAGGTAGGGGGTTGTTTTGGGCTCGCCTTCCCATCAACCGGAGGCGAGGAATGGTGGTCGTGGTTACTTATGCCCCCACCGAAGATGAACATCCGTGGAGGGATGCAGGCAAAGCCGATGAGTCAGATGCCTTCTATGACCTCCTGTCACAGGTGCTGGCTAAAGTGGCCCCTCGGGATAGAGTCATCATGTTGGGTGACTTTAATGCCCGAGTTGGTCATGATACTGGCACCTGGTCTGGAGTGATTGGAGGGCATGGGCCAGATCAGCTCAATAACAACGGTAGGAGGCTGCTAGATTTTTGTGCAGCCCATGGGCTTGTAATTACCAACACGCTGTTCCAGCATCGGCGCATCCACACAACATCATGGATGCATGCCGGGTCCAAGCAAGAACATCTGCTGGACTACATAGTGACGGACCAGCGGATGCGAGCCCATGTCCTTGACACCAGGACCTACCGTGGAGCTGATCTGCCCTCTGACCATCGACTAGTCATCTATAAGATGCGCCTGCCATTCTTCCACTCCGGTGGTGGGTGTACACCCAGGACCCCATTCTGACCTAAAGTGGCCTGGTCTCAGTTATCTGATGAAAGTTGCAAGCGAGAATTTCATCATCGCTTGCGGCTGGGATTGGCATCGTCCCCGACTCCTCCTGATGTCGATGGTAAATGGGCGAGGTTTAGGACTGTGACTCATGCAGCTGCAATGGCTGCTTTGGGTACGCGGTCCAGACCTCCCCAGAGACCCTGGCTGACAGAGGAGGTGTTCAGGATGGTTGAGAAAAAGCGACAGGCCCACTGTCATCGGCTACAGAATCCCACGTCAGAGAATGAGGAGGCTTACCGCAGCCTTCTCTCGGAGGTTCGGAGAGCCGTGAGGCGCTGCACGGATGGGTGGTGGTCGCGGGTTGCTGAGGAGATGGAGTCTGCCTCAGTGGCCCATGATCACAAATCTCTATTTAACTCCAAAAAAGTAACCTGCAGCGCCACACCTATTACCATCATTAGGGGAAAAAACGGTGATCCAATCTCCGACCCCCAGGAACAGGTTTGCAGATTTGCTGAGCATTTCTGTGAGGTCCTGGGGGAGGGAAAATCCCTCAGCCAGGAAAACATCGTGGCACAAAGTGAGGATGACCCTGCTGAGGCTGCGGTGCCTCAAATATTGGAAGAAGTCACCCCCTGTGAGTGGCTGGCTGAGGTGCCATCTGTTGAGGAAGTACTGAAGGCGATCCAGAGTCTGAGACCAGGAAAGGCAGCGGGCAGAGATGATCTCCCAAGCGAAATGCTGAGGGAGGGTGGCGTTTGTGCACAGACTGCCCTATATGACATCATAGCAACGGTCTGGGCCACTGGACGGGTTCCGCAGGATTGGAAGGATGCCCTGGTGGTCCCCCTCTTTAAGAAGGGGGACCGCACAGACTGTAACAACTACAGGGGCATCTCACTCCTCAGTGTGCCGGGAAATGTCCTGGCAAGGATTATTCAGCATCGCCTTGCCAGGCACGCTGAGGAGAGGCTTGCGGAGCCCCAATGCGGTTTCAGGAAAGGGCGGTCCTGCACAGATGCCATATTTTCTTTCCGTCTGCTACAGCAGAGGTGTAGGGAATTCCAACAAGACCTACATCCCTGCTTTATTGACCTGGTCAAGGCCTATGATACCATCAGTAGGCCTGGGCTCTGGGTCATTCTTCGTGCTTTTGGAGTACCTGACCCTCTGCTCACGATCATTAAGGACCTTCATGATGGTGAGCGGACCCGGGTAAAACTACGTGGCCGGGAGTCAGAGCCATTCCCTGTACACCTTGGGGTGCGACAGGGATGTCCTCTGGCTCCCACATTATTTAACATCTATTTTGACCACGTAGTTCGTGAAGCCTTCAATATCTGTACCGGGGGAATTTCCATATGGTACAGATATAATGGGAGGCTGATCGATGCCCGGGTGTGGTCAAGGGATGGCTCCCTATTGCTCAACCACGTCATGTATGCTGATGATTTGGTAATAGCTGCTCAGTCAGAGGAGGAGTTGGAGACGCTGCTGCTGAGACTGGAGCGTGCCACTAAGAGGTGGGGCCTTACCATCAGCCCCACCAAAACTAAGCACCTGCCTGGGTTTTGTACCATCGGACACTCCACCCCCACAACTCCCAATCGGTGATGGGGCAGTTGTGGAGAGAGTGGAGAGTTTCCCATACCTGGGCAGTGTGCTTATGACCGGCTCCAGTTCAACAGCAGAGGTCTCACTCTGAATCAGTCGAGCGGCAATATCTTTTCATCGGTTACGTAACGCTGTGTGGAAGCTACCTGGTCTGTCGCTCCGCACTAAGCTTCAGGTCTTCTCGGCCACGGTCATTCCCTCCCTTCTCTACGCTTGCGAAACGTGGACCCCCCCTAATGGAACATCTTCGCCGGTTAGAAACATTTAGGCTGGCCTGCCTACGATCCATCCTGGGTTTAACCAGACTGGATTGTGTGAGGAGCTCACAAATCCTTGAAAGATCTGGGCAGGGTCCCATCGGTGAGCTCCTCCAGCAGGCAAGGTTGCGATGGCTGGGTCATGTAGCCCGCATGCCCAGCCACCGCATGCCGAAACAGCTTTTGTTTGGCCGGATTGAGGGGGCTAAGCAGGCGCGGCACGGGCTAGAGAAGAGATGGAGTGATGTGGTACAGGAGGACGTGGAGCTGAGTGGACTTGCCGATGACTGGTACCAGCGGTGTCAAGATCGGCCTCTGTGGAGGAGGCTCGTGAAGGACGCTACTGGGCAGTTGGAGGCAGTCGCCCTCCAACAATAATGGAGGGTGGAGGAGCGACGCTCAGAACAACGAGCGGAGCGCCGGGTGGCTAAAGCACAGCAGGTTGGCACAGTAGGGGGCACAGGTGGTGCATCAGCCAGTCATCTCAGTCAGTCGACCCGTGGCACCTGGGTCTGCCCCGTGACCTCCTGCCAGCGGGCATTCGACACTTCACGTGGCCTCAGGGTGCACATAGCCTGGCACAAGCGTCGTGGTGACGTCACCGCCACTTAGTGGCGAATGGCGGTTGTTGTTGTTGTGTGTGTGTGTGTCAGTGTGTGTGTGTGTCAGTGTGTGTGTGTGTGTCACTGTGTGTGTCTGTCACTGTGTGTGTGTGTGTGTCACTGTGTGTGTGTGTCACTGTGTGTGTGTGTGACTGTGTGTGTGTGTCACTGTGTCACTGTGTGTGTGTGTCACTGTGTGTGTGTGTCACTGTGTCACTGTGTGTGTGTGTCACTGTGTGTGTGTGTCACTGTGTGTGTGTGTCACTGTGTGTGTGTGTCACTGTGTGTGTGTGTCACTGTGTCACTGTGTGTGTGTGTCACTGTGTGTGTGTGTCACTGTGTGTGTGTGTCACTGTGTCACTGTGTGTGTGTGTCACTGTGTGTGTGTGTCACTGTGTGTGTGTGTCACTGTGTGTGTGTGTCACTGTGTGTGTCACTGTGTCACTGTGTGTGTGTGTCACTGTGTGTGTGTGTCACTGTGTGTGTGTGTGTGTGTCACTGTGTGTGTGTGTCAGTGTGTGTGTGTCACTGTGTGTGTGTGTCACTGTGTGTGTGTGTGACTGTGTGTGTCACTGTGTGTGTGTGTGTCACTGTGTGTGTGTGTGTCACTGTGTGTGTGTGTCAGTGTGTGTGTGTGTCAGTGTGTGTGTGTCAGTATGTGTGTGTCAGTGTGTGTGTGTGACTGTGTGTGTGTGTCACTGTGTCACTGTGTGTGTGTGTGTCAGTGTGTGTGTGTGTGTGTCAGTGTGTGTGTGTCAGTGTGTGTGTGTGTGTCAGTGTGTGTGTGTGTGACTGTGTGTGTCACTGTGTGTGTGTGTCACTGTGTGTGTGTGTCACTGTGTGTGTGTGTCACTGTGTGTGTGTGTGTCACTGTGTGTCACTGTGTGTGTGTGTCAGTGTGTGTGTGTGTGTCAGTGTGTGTGTGTGTGTCACTGTGTGTGTGTCACTGTGTGTGTCACTGTGTGTGTCACTGTGTCACTGTGTGTGTGTGTCACTGTGTGTGTCACTGTGTGTGTGTGTCACTGTGTCACTGTGTGTGTGTGTCAGTGTGTGTGTGACTGTGTGTGTGTGTCACCGTGTCACTGTGTGTGTGTGTCAGTGTGTGTGTGTGTGTCACTGTGTGTGTGTCAGTGTGTGTGACTGTGTGTGTGTGTGACTGTGTCACTGTGTGTATGTGTCAGTGTGTGTGTGTGTGTCACTGTGTGTGTGTGTCACTGTGTGTGTGTGTGACTGTGTGTGTGTCACTGTGTCACTGTGTGTGTTTGACTGTGTGTGTGTGTCACTGTGTCACTGTGTGTGTGTGTCAGTGTGTGTGTGTCAGTGTATGTGTGTGTGTCACTGTGTCACTGTGTGTGTGTGTCACTGTGTGTGTGTGTCACTGTGTGTGTGTGTCACTGTGTGTGTGTGTCACTGTGTGTGTGTGTCCACCACAGGGGCTAAACGGGGGCTCTGGACAGGTACGAGGGGCTGGTAACCCCTCCACCTTCAATTAATTACCACGAAACCACGAATTAAACTGAAATATGTAACTAATAAGCTTGTGCCGGAGGCCCCGGGGGGCCAAGCGTCTATGACGTCTCCTGGCCAAACCCCAATTGGCGGAGCCAGGAGATTGAATACCTACCCTCGGGGCTACTCCAGAAACAACGAAAAGCCACTACGGGTGGCCACGTGGAATATTCGAACGCTCACTGCAGAGGAGAGGCTGCCACTCCTCTGTCGGGAGCTGGACCGGTACCGCCTGGATCTATGTGGCATTCAGGAGGTCCGGTGGACCGGCTCTGGCTCCTGCCACCATGAGGGGTGGACAGTCCTCTACTCGGGGCAGCAGACTGCCAAACAACAGGGTGTGGCTCTTCTTTTGAACAAAAGAATGAAGGGGGCGTGGGAACATGGCGGTGAGGTGTGGGAAGCTGTAAGCCCCAGGCTACTTTGGGCTCGCCTTCCCATCAACCGGAGGAGAGGAATGGTGGTCGTGGTTACTTATGCCCCCACCGAAGATGAACAGCCGTGGAGGGATGCAGGCAAAGCCGATGAGTCAGATGCCTTCTATGACCTCCTGTCACAGGTGCTGGCTAAAGTGGCCCCTCGGGATAGTCATCATGTTGGGTGACTTCAATGCCCGAGTTGGTCATGATACTGGCACCTGGTCTGGAGTGATTGGAGGGCATGGGCCAGATCAGCTCAATAACAACGGTAGGAGGCTGCTAGATTTTTGTGCAGCCCATGGGCTTGTAATTACCAACACACTGTTCCGGCATTGGCGCATCCACACAACATCATGGATGCATGCCGGGTCCAAGCAAGAACATCTGCTGGACTACATAGTGACGGACCAGCGAATGCGAGCCCATGTCCTTGACACCAGGACCTACCGTGGAGCTGATCTGCCCTCTGACCATCGTCTAGTCATCTGTAAGATGCGCCTGCCATTCTTCCACTCCGGTGGTGGGTGTACACCCAGGACCCCATTCCGACCTAAAGTGGCCTGGTCTCAGTTATCTGATGAAAGTTGCAAGCGAGAATTTCATCATCGCTTGCGGCTGGGATTGGCATCGTCCCCGACTCCTCCTGATGTCGAGGGTAAATGGGCGAGGTTTAGGACTGTGACTCATGCAGCTGCAATGGCTGCTTTAGGTACGCGGTCCAGACCTGCCCAGAGACCTTGGCTGACAGAGGAGGTGTTCAGGATGGTTGAGAAAAAGCGACAGGCCCACTGTCATCGGCTACAGAATCCCACGTCAGAGAATGAGGAGGCTTACCGCAGCCTTCTCTCGGAGGTTCGGAGAGCCGTGAGGCGCTGCACGGATGGGTGGTGGTCGCGGGTTGCTGAGGAGATGGAGTCTGCCTCAGTGGCCCGTAATCACAAATCTCTATTTAATTCCATCAAAAAAGTAACCTGCAGCGCCACACCTATTACCATCATTAGGGGAAAAAAACGGTGATCCAATCTCCGACCCCCAGGAACAGGTTTGCAGATTTGCTGAGCATTTCTGTGAGGTCCTGGGGGAGGGAAAATCCCTCAGCCAGGAAAACATCGTGACACAAAGTGAGGATGACCCTGCTGAGGCTGCGGTGCCTCAAATATTGGAAGAAGTCACCCCCTGTGAGTGGCTGGCTGAGGTGCCATCTGTTGAGGAAGTACTGAAGGCGATCCGGAGTCTGAGACCAGGAAAGGCAGCGGGCAGAGATGATCTCCCAAGCGAAATGCTGAGGGAGGGTGGCGTTTGTGCACAGACTGCCCTATATGACATCATAGCAACAGTCTGGACCACTGGACGGGTTCCGCAGGATTGGAAGGATGCCCTGGTGGTCCCCCTTTTTAAGAAGAGGGACCGCACAGACTGTAACAACTACAGGGGCATCTCACTCCTCAGTGTGCCGGGAAAGGTCCTGGCAAGGATTATTCAGCATCGCCTTGCCAAGCACGCTGAGGAGAGGCTTGCGGAGCCCCAATGCAGTTTCAGTAAAGGGCGGTCCTACACAGATGCCATATCTTCTGTCCGTCTGCTACAGCAGAGGTGTAGGGAATTCCAACAAGACCTACATCTCTGCTTTATTGACCTAGTCAAGGCCTATGATACCATCAGTAGGCCTGGGCTCTGGGTCGTTCTTCGTGCTTTTGGAGTACCTGACCCTCTGCTCACGATCATTAAGGACCTTCATGATGGTGAGCGGACCCGGGTAAAACTACGTGGCCGGGAGTCAGAGCCATTCCCTGTACACCTTGGGGTGCGACAGGGATGTCCTCTGGCTCCCACATTATTTAACATCTATTTTGACCACGTAGTTCGTGAAGCCTTCAATATCTGTACCGGGGGAATTTCCATATGGTACAGATATAATGGGAGGCTGATCGATGCCCGGGTGTGGTCAAGGGATGGCTCCCTATTGCTCAACCACGTCATGTATGCTGATGATTTGGTAATAGCTGCTCAGTCAGAGGAGGAGTTGGAGACGCTGCTGCTGAGACTGGAGCGTGCCACTAAGAGGTGGGGCCTTACCATCAGCCCCACCAAAACTAAGCACCTGCCTGGGTATTTTGAACCATCGGACACTCCACCCCCACAACTCACAATCGGTGATGGGGCAGTTGTGGAGAGAGTGGAGAGTTTCCCATACCTGGGCAGTGTGCTTATGACTGGCTCCAGTTTAACAGCAGAGGTCTCACTCCGAATCAGTCGAGCGGCAATATCTTTTCATCGGTTGCATAACGCTGTGTGGAAGCTACCTGATCTGTCGCTCCGCACTAAGCTTCAGGTCTTCTCGGCCACGGTCATTCCCTCCCTTCTCTACGCTTGCGAAACGTGGACCCCCCTAATGGAACATCTTCGCCGGTTAGAAACATTTAGGCTGGCCTGCCTACGATCCATCCTGGGTTTAACCAGACTGGATTGTGTGAGGAGCTCACAAATCCTTGAAAGATCTGGGCAAGGTCCCATCGGTGAGCTCCTCCGGCGGGCAAGGCTGCGATGGCTGGGTCATGTAGCCCGCATGCCCAGCCACCGCATGCCGAAACAGATTTTGTTCGGCCGGATTGAGGGGGCTAAGCGGGCGCGGCACGGGCTAGAGAAGAGATGGAGTGATGTGGTACGGGAGGACGTGGAGCTGAGTGGACTTGCCGATGACTGGTACCAGCGGTGTCAAGAATGTCCTCTGTGGAGGAGGCTCGTGAAGGATGCTACTGGGCAGTTGGAGGTAGTCGCCCTCCAACAACAACGGAGGGCGGAGGAGCGACGCTCACAACAACGAGCGGAGTGCCGGGTGGCTAAAGCACAGCAGGTTGGCACAGTAGGGGGCACAGGTGGTGCATCAGCCAGTCATCTCAGTCAGTCGACCCGTGGCACCTGGGTCTGCCCCGTGACCTCCTGCCAGCGGGTGTTCGACACTTCACGTGGCCTCAGGGTGCACATAGCCTGGCACAAGCGTCGTGGTGACGTCACCGCCACTTAGTGGTGAATGGCGGTTGTTGTTGTCACTGTGTGTGTGTGTCACTGTGTGTGTGTGTCAGTGTGTGTGTGTGTGTCACTGTGTGTGTCTGTCACTGTGTGTGTGTGTCAGTGTGTGTGTCTCCGTGTCTCACCGCTGTAGACAAGCCGCTGTGCCGTGTGTCTCTGTGTCTCTGTCTCACCGTGTGTCTGTCTCACCGTGTCTCTGTCTCACCGTGTCTCACCGTCTCACCGCTGTAGACAAACCGCTGTGCCGTGTGTCTCCGTATCTCACCGTGTCTCTGTGTCTCTGCCTCACCGTGTCTCTGTGTCTCTGCCTCACCGTGTCTCTGTGTCTCTGCCTCACCGTGGCTCTGTCTCACCGTGTCTCTGTGTCTCACCGTGTCTCACCGTGTCTCACCGTGTCTCTGTCTCACCGTGTCTCTGTCTCACCGTGTCTCTGTCTCACCGTGTCTCACCGTGTCTCACCGTGTCTCTGCGTCTCTGTCTCACCGTGTCTCTGTCTCACCGTGTCTCACCGTGTCTCACCGTGTCTCTGCGTCTCTGTCTCACCGTGTCTCTGTGTCTCTGTCTCACCGTGTCTCACCGTGTCTCTGTGTCTCTGTCTCACCGTGTGTCTGTCTCACCGTGTCTCTGTCTCACCGTGTCTCACCGTGTCTCAACGTGTCTCACCGTGTCTCACCGTGTCTCACCGTCTCACCGCTGTAGACAAACCGCTGTGCCGTGTGTCTCTGTCTCACCGTGTCTCTGTGTCTTTGTCTCACCGTGTCTTTGTCTCACCGTGTCTCTGTCTCACCGTGTCTCTGTGTCTCTGTCTCACCGTGTGTCTGTCTCACCGTGTCTCTGTCTCACCGTGTCTCACCGTGTCTCACCGTGTCTCTGTGTCTCTGCCTCACCGTGTCTCTGTCTCACCGTGTGTCTGTCTCACCGTGTCTCACCGTGTCTCACCGCTGTAGACAAACCGCTGTGCCGTGTGTCTCCGTGTCTCTGCGTCTCTGTCTCACCGTATCTCTGTCTCACCGTGTCTCACCGTGTCTCACCGTCTCACCGCTGTAGACAAACCGCTGTGCCGTGTGTCTCTGTCTCACTGTGTCTCTGTCTCACCGTGTCTCTCTGTCTCACCGTGTCTCACCGTGTCTCCGTGTCTCACCGTGTCTCACCGCTGTAGACAAACCGCTGTGCCGTGTGTCTCCGTGTCTCTGCGTCTCTGTCTCACCGTGTCTCTGTCTCACCGTGTCTCACCGTGTCTCACCGTGTCTCAACGTGTCTCACCGTGTCTCACCGTGTCTCACCGTCTCACCGCTGTAGACAAACCGCTGTGCCGTGTGTCTCTGCCTCACCGTGTCTCTGTGTCTCTGCCTCACCGTGTCTCTGTGTCTCTGCCTCACCGTGTCTCTGTCTCACCGTGTGTCTGTCTCACCGTGTCTCACCGTGTCTCACCGCTGTAGACAAACCGCTGTGCCGTGTGTCTCCGTGTCTCTGCGTCTCTGTCTCACCGTATCTCTGTCTCACCGTGTCTCACCGTGTCTCACCGTCTCACCGCTGTAGACAAACCGCTGTGCCGTGTGTCTCTGTCTCACTGTGTCTCTGTCTCACCGTGTCTCTCTGTCTCACCGTGTCTCACCGTGTCTCCGTGTCTCACCGTGTCTCACCGCTGTAGACAAACCGCTGTGCCGTGTGTCTCCGTGTCTCTGCGTCTCTGTCTCACCGTGTCTCTGTCTCACCGTGTCTCACCGTGTCTCACCGTGTCTCAACGTGTCTCACCGTGTCTCACCGTGTCTCACCGTCTCACCGCTGTAGACAAACCGCTGTGCCGTGTGTCTCTGCCTCACCGTGTCTCTGTGTCTCTGCCTCACCGTGTCTCTGTGTCTCTGCCTCACCGTGTCTCTGTCTCACCGTGTGTCTGTCTCACCGTGTCTCACCGTGTCTCACCGCTGTAGACAAACCGCTGTGCCGTGTGTCTCCGTGTCTCTGCGTCTCTGTCTCACCGTATCTCTGTCTCACCGTGTCTCACCGTGTCTCACCGTCTCACCGCTGTAGACAAACCGCTGTGCCGTGTGTCTCTGTCTCACTGTGTCTCTGTCTCACCGTGTCTCTCTGTCTCACCGTGTCTCACCGTGTCTCCGTGTCTCACCGTGTCTCACCGCTGTAGACAAACCGCTGTGCCGTGTGTCTCCGTGTCTCTGCGTCTCTGTCTCACCGTGTCTCTGTCTCACCGTGTCTCACCGTGTCTCACCGTGTCTCAACGTGTCTCACCGTGTCTCACCGTGTCTCACCGTCTCACCGCTGTAGACAAACCGCTGTGCCGTGTGTCTCTGCCTCACCGTGTCTCTGTGTCTCTGCCTCACCGTGTCTCTGTGTCTCTGCCTCACCGTGTCTCTGTCTCACCGTGTGTCTGTCTCACCGTGTCTCACCGTGTCTCACCGCTGTAGACAAACCGCTGTGCCGTGTGTCTCCGTGTCTCTGCGTCTCTGTCTCACCGTATCTCTGTCTCACCGTGTCTCACCGTGTCTCACCGTCTCACCGCTGTAGACAAACCGCTGTGCCGTGTGTCTCTGTCTCACTGTGTCTCTGTCTCACCGTGTCTCTCTGTCTCACCGTGTCTCACCGTGTCTCCGTGTCTCACCGTGTCTCACCGCTGTAGACAAACCGCTGTGCCGTGTGTCTCCGTGTCTCTGCGTCTCTGTCTCACCGTGTCTCTGTCTCACCGTGTCTCACCGTGTCTCACCGTGTCTCACCGTGTCTCTGTGTCTCTGCCTCACCGTGTCTCTGTGTCTCTGCCTCACCGTGTCTCTGTGTCTCTGCCTCACCGTGTCTCTGCCTCACCGTATCTCTGTCTCACCGTGTCTCTCTGTCTCACCGTGTCTCACCGTGTGTCTCACCGTGTCTCACCGTGTCTCCGTGTCTCACCGTCTCACCGTGTCTCTGTCTCACCGTGTCTCACCGCTGTAGACAAACCGCTGTGCCGTGTGTCTCCGTGTCTCTGCGTCTCTGTCTCACCGTGTCTCACCGTGTCTCACCGTGTCTCACCGTGTCTCACCGTGTCTCTGTCTCACCGTGTCTCACCGTGTCTCTGTCTCACCGTGTCTCACCGCTGTAGACAAACCGCTGTGCCGTGTGTCTCCGTGTCTCTGCGTCTCTGTCTCACCGTGTCTCTGTCTCACCGTGTCTCACCGTGTCTCACCGTGTCTCACCGTGTCTCACCGTGTCTCACCGCTGTAGACAAACCGCTGTGCCGTGTGTCTCCGTGTCTCTGCGTCTCTGTCTCACCGTGTCTCACCGTGTCTCACCGTGTCTCACCGTGTCTCTTTCTCACCGTGTCTCTGTCTCACCGTGTCTCACCGTGTCTCACCGTGTCTCACCGTGTCTCACCGTGTCTCTGTCTCACCGTGTCTCACCGTGTCTCACCGTGTCTCACCGTGTCTCACCGTGTCTCACCGTGTCTCACCGTGTCTCTGTCTCACCGTGTCTCACCGTGTCTCTGTCTCACCGTGTCTCACCGCTGTAGACAAACCGCTGTGCCGTGTGTCTCCGTGTCTCTGCGTCTCTGTCTCACCGTGTCTCTGTCTCACCGTGTCTCACCGTGTCTCACCGTGTCTCACCGTGTCTCACCGTGTCTCACCGCTGTAGACAAACCGCTGTGCCGTGTGTCTCCGTGTCTCTGCGTCTCTGTCTCACCGTGTCTCACCGTGTCTCACCGTGTCTCACCGTGTCTCTTTCTCACCGTGTCTCTGTCTCACCGTGTCTCACCGTGTCTCACCGTGTCTCACCGTGTCTCACCGTGTCTCTGTCTCACCGTGTCTCACCGTGTCTCACCGTGTCTCACCGTGTCTCACCGTGTCTCTGTCTCACCGTGTCTCACCGTGTCTCACCGTGTCTCTCTGTCTCACCGTGTCTCACCGTGTCTCCGTGTCTCACCGTGTCTCTGTCTCACCGTGTCTCACCGTGTCTCACCGTGTCTCACCGTGTCTCACCGTGTCTCACCGCTGTAGACAAACCGCTGTGCCGTGTGTCTCCGTGTCTCTGCGTCTCTGTCTCACCGTGTCTCACCGTGTCTCACCGTGTCTCACCGTGTCTCTTTCTCACCGTGTCTCTGTCTCACCGTGTCTCACCGTGTCTCACCGTGTCTCACCGTGTCTCACCGTGTCTCTCTGTCTCACCGTGTCTCACCGTGTCTCTGTGTCTCTGTCTCACCGTGTCTCTGTCTCACCGTGTCTCACCGTGTCTCACCGTGTCTCACCGTGTCTCACCGTGTCTCACCGTGTCTCACCGTGTCTCACCGTGTCTCTCTGTCTCACCGTGTCTCTGTCTCACCGTGTCTCTCCGTGTCTCACCGTGTCTCACCGTGTCTCACCGTGTCTCACCGTGTCTCACCGCTGTAGACAAGCCGCTGTGCCGTGGAATCTCCCACGCCAACGCCTCCATTGTGCAGCTCGCTCGGCAGCAGCTTTCGGGCACCGATGCTCGCTCGGCACTCGCCACCACCGGCACCACCGCCGGCACCGCCACCGGCACCGCCGCCGGCACCGCCACCACCGGCATCACCGCCGGCGCCGGCACCGGCACCAGCGGCACGCACGAAGAGCAGCCCGGTGCGTGATCGGGGATCGAGTGTCTCCCCTTCTGTGTGTGTGTCTGCGTGTGTGTGTGTGTCTGTCTGTGTGTGTGTGTGTGTGTCTGTGTGTGTGCGTGTCTGTCTGTGTGTGTGTGTCTGTGTGTGTGTCTGTGTGTGTGTGTCTGTGTGTGTCTGTGTGTGTGTCTGTGTGCGTGTCTGTGTGTGTCTGTGTGTGTCTATGTCTGTGTGTGTGTGTGTCTGTGTGTGTGTGTGTGTCTGTGTGTCTGTGTGTCTGTGTGTATGTGTGTCTGTGTGTGTGTGTCTGTGTGTGTGTGTCTGTGTGTCTGTGTGTGTCTGTGTGTGTGTCTGTGTGTGTGTGTGTCTGTGTGTGTGTGTCTGTGTGTCTGTGTGTGTCTGTGTGTGTGTGTCTGTGTGTGTGTGTCTGTGTGTGTGTCTGTGTGTGTCTGTGTGTGTGTGTCTGTGTGTGTCTGTGTGTGTGTCTGTGTGTGTGTCTGTGTGTGTGTGTGTCTGTGTGTGTGTGTGTGTCTCTGTGTGTGTGTGTCTGTGTGTGTGTGTCTGTGTGTGTGTGTCTGTGTGTGTGTGTGTGTGTGTCTGTGTGTGTGTGTGTGTCTGTGTGTGTGTGTGTGTCTGTGTGTGTGTGTGTGTCTGTGTGTGTGTGTGTCTGTGTGTGTGTGTCTGTGTGTGTGTGTCTGTGTGTGTGTGTGTCTGTGTGTGTGTGTCTGTGTGTCTGTGTGTGTGTGTGTGTGTCTGTGTGTCTGTGTGTCTGTGTGTGTGTGTCTGTGTGTGTGTCTGTGTGTGTCTGTGTGTGTGTGTCTGTGTGTCTGTGTCTGTGTGTGTCTGTGTGTGTGTGTCTATGTGTGTGTCTGTGTGTGTGTGTCTGTGTGTGTGTCTCCCTGTATGTGTGTGTCTGTGTGTGTCTCCGTGTGTCTCCGTGTCTCCGTGTGTGACTCCTCGTGTCTCCGTGTGTCTCCCCGTGTCTCCGCGTGTCTCCCCGTGTCTCCGTGTGACTCTCCGTGTCTCCGTGTCTCTCCGTGTGTCTCCGTGTGACACCCCGTGTCTCCGTGTCTCCGCGTGTCTCCCCGCGTGTCTCCAGCGAGTGAGGACGTGGTGATGGAGCTCCCCGTGTGACTCCCCGTGTCTCTCCGTGTCCCCTTGTCTCCCCGTGTCTCCGTGTCTCCGTGTGTCTCCGTGTGTGTCTCCGTGTCTCCCCGTGTCTCCGTGTCTCCCCGTGTCTCCCCGTGTCTCCGTGTCTCCGTGTGTCTCCGTGTGTGTCTCCGTGTCTCCCCGTGTCTCCGTGTCTCCCCGTGTCTCCCCGTGTCTCCGTGTCTCCCCGTGTGTCCCCGTGTCTCCCCGCGTGTCTCCGTGTGTCTCCGTGTGTCTCCGTGTGTCTCCGCGTGTCTCCGCGTGTCTCCAGCGAGTGAGGACGTGGTGATGGAGCTCCCAGTCTGCACGTTCCAGCTGCCTGACATGGCCCTGTCTCCGTGTGTCTCCGTGTGTCTCCGTGTGTCTCCGTGTGTCTCTCCGTGTGTCTCCGTGTGTCTCCGTGTGTCTCTCCGTGTGTCTCTCCGTGTGTCTCCGTGTGTCTCCGCGTGTCTCCAGCGAGTGAGGACGTGGTGATGGAGCTCCCAGTCTGCACGTTCCAGCTGCCCGACATGGCCGTGTCTCCGTGTGTCTCCGTGTCTCCGTGTGTCTCCGTGTGTGTCTCCGCGTGTCTCCGTGTCTCCGCGTGTCTCCAGCGAGTGAGGACGTGGTGATGGAGCTCCCAGTCTGCACGTTCCAGCTGCCTGACATGGCCGTGTCTCCGTGTCCCCGTGTGACTCCGTGTCTCCCCGTGTGTCTCCGTGTGACTCTCCGTGTGTCTCCGTGTGTCTCCGTGTCTCCGCGTGTCTCCAGCGAGTGAGGACGTGGTGATGGAGCTCCCAGTCTGCACGTTCCAGCTGCCTGACATGGCCGTGTCTCCGTGTCCCCGTGTGACTCTGTGTCTCCGTGTGACTCTCCGTGTGACACCCCGTGTGTCTCCGTGTCTCCCCGTGTCTCCGTGTGTCTCCGTGTGTCTCCGTGTCTCTCCGCGTGTCTCCAGCGAGTGAGGACGTGGTGATGGAGCTCCCAGTCTGCACGTTCCAGCTGCCTGACATGTCCCTGTCTCCGTGTGTCTCCCCGTGTCTCCCCGTGTGTCTCCGTGTCTCCCCGTGTGTCTCCGTGTGTCTCCGTGTGTCTCCGCGTGTCTCCGCGTGTCTCCAGCGAGTGAGGACGTGGTGATGGAGCTCCCAGTCTGCACGTTCCAGCTGCCTGACATGGCCGTGTCTCCGTGTCCCCGTGTGACTCCGTGTCTCCCCGTGTGTCTCTGTGTGTCTCCGTGTGACTCCGCGTGTGTCTCCGTGTGTCTCCGCGTGTCTCCGCGTGTCTCCAGCGAGTGAGGACGTGGTGATGGAGCTCCCAGTCTGCACGTTCCAGCTGCCTGACATGGCCGTGTACAGCGAGGACTTCCGCTCCTTCCTGGAGAGAGACCTCATCGAGATGGCCACACTGCTCGCTCTTGAGAACTCTGGTGGGGCTGCGTGCACCTAGCCTGGCACGGAGAGAGAGAGAGAGAGAGAGACGGGGTGTACCTAGCCTGGCACGGAGAGAGAGAGAGAGACGGGGTGTACCTAGCCTGGCACGGAGAGAGAGAGAGAGAGACGGAGACGGGGTGTACCTAGCCTGGCACGGAGAGAGAGAGACGGGGTGTACCTAGCCTGGCACGGAGAGAGAGAGAGAGACGGGGTGTACCTAGCCTGGCACGGAGAGAGAGTCGCAGCGTGTTGCCCAGCCTGGCACGGTCACTGAGTGTGCCTCTGTGTGAGTGGTGTAGTGGCGGTGTGTAGTGAACATCGTCGTTGGGGGAGAGACAAAGGCGGCCGGGCGTGGTGGTGGTGCTGGTGGCCACCCCCCCCCCTCGCTCTGTGTGTGTAGCCACAGTGCCGGTAGCCTTCATAGGTGCAGCACTTGCCCCTACAGGCCTGCTAGAGGCTACCTGGGGGAGCTTTGTCTGTGTGTGTCTAACACTGCACTTGCCCCTACAGGCCTGCTAGAGGCTACCTGGGGGAGCTTTCTCACTGTCTCCCACCCGTGTCTCCCTCTCCCCCCGTGTCTCCCACCCGTGTCTCTCCCCCCGTGTCTCTCCCCCCGTGTCTCTCCCCCCGTGTCTCTCCCCCCGTGTCTCTCTCCCCGTGTCTCTCTCCCCATGTCTCTCTCTCCCCCCGTGTCTCTCCCCCCGTGTCTCTCTCCCCGTGTCTCTCTCTCCGTGTCTCTCTCTCCCCCCGTGTCTCTCCCCCCGTGTCTCTCCCCCCGTGTCTCTCTCCCCGTGTCTCTCTCTCCGTGTCTCTCTCTCCCCCCGTGTCTCTCCCCCCGTGTCTCTCCCCCCGTGTCTCTCTCCCCGTGTCTCTCTCTCCGTGTCTCTCTCTCCCCCCGTGTGTCTCCCCCCGTGTCTCCCTGTCTCCCCCCGTGTCTCCCCGTGTCTCCCCCCCGTGTCTCACCCCCCGTGTCTCTCCCCCCGTGTCTCTCCCCCCGTGTCTCTCCCCCCGTGTCTCTCCCCCCGTGTCTCCCCCCCGTGTCTCACCCCCCGTGTCTCTCCCCCCGTGTCTCTCCCCCCGTGTCTCTCCCCCCGTGTCTCTCCCCCCGTGTCTCTCCCTCCCCGTGTCTCCCCCCCCCGTGTCTCTCCCTCCCCGTGTCTCTCCCCCCGTGTCTCCCCCCCATGTCTCTCCCCCCGTGTCTCTCCCCCCGTGTCTCCCCCCCCCGTGTCTCTCCCTCCCCGTGTCTCTCCCCCCGTGTCTCTCTCCCCCCGTGTCTCTCCCTCCCCGTGTCTCCCCCCCCCGTGTCTCTCCCTCCCCGTGTCTCTCCCCCCGTGTCTCTCCCCCCGTGTCTCCCCCCCCGTGTCTCCCCCCCCGTGTCTCTCCCCCCCCGTGTCTCCCCCCCCGTGTCTCTCCCCCCGTGTCTCTCTCCGTGTCTCTCCCCCCGTGTCTCTCCCCCCGTGTCTCCCCCCCCGTGTCTCTCCCCCTGTGTCTCTCTCCGTGTCTCTCCCCCCGTGTCTCTCCCCCCGTGTCTCTCCCCCTGTCTCCCCCCCGTGTCTCCCCCCCCGTGTCTCTCCCCCCGTGTCTCTCCCCCCGTGTCTCTCCCCCGTGTCTCCCCGTGTCTCCCCCCCCCGTGTCTCCCCCCCCGTGTCTCCCCCCTGTCTCCCCCCCCGTGTCTCCCCGTGTCTCTCCCCCCGTGTCGCTCTCCCCGTGTCTCTCTCCCCGTGTCTCTCCCCCCGTGTCTCTCCCCCCGTGTCTCCCCCCCCGTGTCTCTCCCCCTGTGTCTCTCTCCGTGTCTCTCCCCCCGTGTCTCTCCCCCCGTGTCTCTCCCCCTGTCTCCCCCCCGTGTCTCCCCCCCCGTGTCTCTCCCCCCGTGTCTCTCCCCCCGTGTCTCTCCCCCGTGTCTCCCCGTGTCTCCCCCCCCCGTGTCTCCCCCCCCGTGTCTCCCCCCTGTCTCCCCCCCCGTGTCTCCCCGTGTCTCTCCCCCCGTGTCGCTCTCCCCGTGTCTCTCTCCCCGTGTCTCTCCCCTCCCCCGTGTCTCTCCCGCCCCCCCCGTGTCTCCCCGTGTCTCTCCCCCCGTGTCTCTCCCCCCGTGTCTCTCTCCGTGTCTCTCCCCCGTGTCTCCCCGTGTCTCCCCCGTGTCTCTCCCCGTGTCTCCCCCCGTGTCTCCCCCCCCGTGTCTCCAGGCCGGCTCAACTGGTGGACCAAGGTGGGAGTGAATCTCCAGCGGTTGCTACCGTTAGCCACCACTGGTGATGGGAACTGTCTACTGCACGCAGCGTCTCTCGGTGAGACACGGGGAGACACGGGGAGACACGGGGAGACACGGGGAGACACAGGGGGAGAGACACGGGGAGACACGGGGAGACAGGGGGAGACACGGGGAGAGACACGGGGGGACACGGGGAGACACGGGGAGACACGGGGAGACACAGGGAGAGACACGGGTGGACACGGGGAGACACGGGGAGACACGGGGAGACACGGGGAGACACGGGGAGACACGGGGAGAGACACGGGGGGAGACACGGGGAGACACGGGGGGAGACACGGGGAGACACGGGGAGACACGGGGAGAGACACGGGGGGACACGGGGGGGGAGACACGGGGAGACACGGGGAGACACGGGGGGAGACACGGGGAGACAGGGGGGAGACACGGGGGGAGACAGGGGGGAGACACGGGGAGACACGGGGGGAGAGACACGGGGAGACACGGGGGGAGAGACACGGGGAGACACGGGGGGGAGACACCGGGGGAGACACGGGGAGACAGGGGGAGACAGGGGGAGACACGGGGAGACACGGGGGGGGGAGACACGGGGAGACACGGGGGGGAGACACCGGGGGAGACACGGGGAGACACGGGGAGACACGGGGGGACACGGGGAGACACGGGGAGACACGGGGAGACACGGGGAGACACGGGGGGACACGGGGAGACACGGGGAGACACGGGGGGACACGGGGAGACACGGGGGGACACGGGGGGAGACAGGGGGGAGACACGGGGAGACACGGGGAGACACGGGGAGACACGGGGGGGAGACACCGGGGGAGACACGGGGAGACACGGGGAGAGACACGGGGGGACACGGGGGGGGAGACACGGGGAGACACGGGGAGACAGGGGGGAGACACGGGGAGACACGGGGAGACACGGGGGGAGACACGGGGGGAGACACGGGGAGAGACACGGGGGGACACGGGGGGGGAGACACGGGGAGACACGGGGAGACAGGGGGGAGACACGGGGAGACACGGGGAGACACGGGGAGACACGGGGGGAGACAGGGGGGAGACACGGGGAGACGGGGGGAGACACGGGGAGACAGGGGGGAGACACGGGGGGAGACAGGGGGGAGACACGGGGAGACACGGGGGGAGAGACACGGGGAGACACGGGGGGAGAGACACGGGGAGACACGGGGAGACACGGGGAGACAGGGGGGAGAGACACGGGGGGGGAGACACGGGGGGAGAGACACGGGGGGAGAGACACGGGGGGGGACACGGGGGGAGAGACACGAGGGGAGAGACACGGGGGGAGAGACACGGGGGGGGAGACACAGGGGGAGACACGGGGAGACAGGGGGGAGACACAGGGAGACACGGGGAGACAGGGGGAGACACGGGGGGAGAGACACGGGGGGAGACACGGGGGGAGAGACACGGGGGGAGACACGGGGAGACACGGGGAGACAGGGGGAGACACGGGGGGGAGACACGGGGGAGAGACACGGGGGGAGAGACACGGGGGGAGACACGGGGGGAGAGACACGGGGGGAGACACGGGGAGACACGGGGAGACAGGGGGAGACACGGGGGGAGAGACACGGGGGGAGACACGGGGAGACAGGGGGGAGACACGGGGGAGAGACACGGGGAGACACGGGGGAGAGACACGGGGAGGGAGACACGGGGGAGAGTGACACGGGGTAGACAATTTAGAGACATAACGTCCCACTCAATGTGCTCCTCCCTCCCTCCCCTCTCACCCCCTCCCCCCCTCCCCCCCACCCCAGGGATGTGGGGCTTCCACGACCGTAACCTGGCCCTGAGGAAGGCTTTGCACGGCCTGGTGCATGGCACGGCACCGCCAGACTCCGGCGACAACCACAACCACCACCAGCAGCACCACAACCACCACCACCAGCACCAGCAGCACCACAACCACCACCAGCAGCAGCAGCACCACAACCACCAGCAGCAGCAGCGTGAAGCTGGCGACTGGCAGCGCTGGCGAGTGAGGGCGCTCAAGTCCCGCTGGAGGTGGCAGCAGGCGATGCAGAACGAGGAGGTGGGACTAGCGGCAGCGGTGTGGTCATCATCATCATCAGTAGTAGTAGTAGTAGCGGTGTCATCATCATCAGTAGTAGCGGTGTCATCATCAGTAGTAGTAGCGGTGTCATCATCAGTAGTAGTAGCGGTGTCATCATCAGTAGTAGTAGCGGTGTCATCATCATCAGTAGTAGCGGTGTCATCATCAGTAGTAGTAGTGGTGTCATCATCATCAGTAGTAGTAGCGGTGTCATCATCATCAGTAGTAGCGGTGTCATCATCAGTAGTAGTAGCGGTGTCATCATCATCAGTAGTAGCGGTGTCATCATCAGTAGTAGTAGCGGTGTCATCATCATCAGTAGTAGTAGCGGTGTCATCATCATCATCAGTAGTAGTAGCGGTGTCATCATCAGTAGTAGTAGCGGTGTCATCATCATCATCAGTAGTAGTAGCGGTGTCATCATCAGTAGTAGTAGCGGTGTCATCATCATCAGTAGTAGTGTCATCATCATCAGTTGTAGCGGTGTCATCATCATCAGTAGTAGCGGTGTCATCATCATCAGTAGTAGCGGTGTCATCATCATCAGTAGTAGTAGCGGTGTCATCATCAGTAGTAGTAGCGGTGTCATCATCAGTAGTAGTAGCGGTGTCATCATCATCAGTAGTAGCGGTGTCATCATCATCAGTAGTAGCGGTGTCATCATCATCAGTAGTAGCGGTGTCATCATCATCAGTAGTAGTAGCGGTGTCATCATCATCAGTAGTAGCGGTGTGGTCATCATCATCAGTAGTAGCGGTGTCATCATCATCAGTAGTAGCGGTGTGGTCATCATCATCAGTAGTAGCGGTGTGGTCATCATCAGTAGTAGCGGTGTCATCATCATCAGTAGTAGTAGTAGTGTCGTCATCATCAGTAGTAGCGGTGTCATCATCATCAGTAGTAGTAGCGGTGTCATCATCATCAGTAGTAGTAGCGGTGTCATCATCATCATCAGTAGTAGCGGTGTCATCATCATCAGTAGTAGTAGCGGTGTCATCATCATCAGTAGTAGTAGCGGTGTCATCATCATCAGTAGTAGCGGTGTCATCATCATCAGTAGTAGCGGTGTCATCATCATCAGTAGCGGTGTCATCATCAGTAGTAGTGGTGTCATCATCATTAGTAGTAGCGGTGTCATCATCAGTAGTAGCGGTGTCATCATCATCATCAGTAGTAGCGGTGTCATCATCAGTAGTAGTAGCGGTGTCATCATCATCATCAGTAGTAGCGGTGTCGTCATCATCAGTAGTAGCGGTGTCATCATCAGTAGTAGCGGTGTCATCATCATCAGTAGTAGCGGTGTCATCATCATCAGTAGTAGCGGTGTCATCATCATCAGTAGTAGCGGTGTCATCATCATCAGTAGTAGCGGTGTCATCATCAGTAGTAGCGGTGTCATCATCATCAGTAGTAGCGGTGTCATCATCATCAGTAGTAGCGGTGTCATCATCATCAGTAGTAGCGGTGTCATCATCATCAGTAGTAGTAGCGGTGTCATCATCAGTAGTAGCGGTGTCATCATCATCATCAGTAGTAGCGGTGTCATCATCATTAGTAGTAGCGGTGTCATCATCATCAGTAGTAGCGGTGTCATCATCATCAGTAGCGGTGTCGTCATCATCATCAGCAGTGTCATCATAATCATCATCAGTAGTGTCATCATCATCATCATCAGTAGTGTCATCATCATCATCAGTAGTATCATCATCAGTAGTGTCATCATCATCAGTAGCAGTGTCATCATCATTAGTAGTGTCATCATCATCATCAGTAGTGTCATCATCATCGTCAGTAGTGTCATCATCATCAGTAGCAGTGTCATCAGTAGCAGTGTCATCATCATCAACAGTAGTGTCATCATCATCATCAGTAGTGTCATCATCATCATCAGTAGTGTCATCATCATCAGTAGTGTCATCATCATCATCAGTGTCATCATCATCATCATCAGTAGTGTCATCATCATCAGTACTGTCATCATCATCATCATCAGTAGTGTCATCATCATCATTAGTAGTGTCATCATCATCGTCAGTAGTGTCATCATCATCAGTAGCAGTGTCATCAGTAGCAGTGTCATCATCATCAACAGTAGTGTCATCATCATCACCATCAGTAGTGTCATCATCACCATCAGTAGTGTCATCATCATCATCACCATCAGTAGTGTCATCATCATCAACAGTAGTGTCATCATCATCAGTAGTGTCATCATCATCATCAATAGTGTCATCATCATCAACAGTAGTGTCATCATCATCATCATCACCATCAGTAGTGTCATCATCATCAGTAGTGTCATCATCATCATCAGTAGTGTCATCATCATCATCATCAGTAGTGTCATCATCACCATCAGTAGTGTCATCATCATGAGTAGTGTCATCATCATCATCAACAGTAGTATCATCATCATCAGTAGTGTCATCATCATCATTAGTGTCATCATCATCAACAGTAGTGTCATCATCATCATCAGTAGTATCATCATCACCATCAGTAGTGTCATCATCATCAGTAGCGGTGTCGTCATCGTCATCATCAGTAGTGTCATCATCAGTAGCAGTGTCATCATCATCAGTAGTGTCATCATCATCGTCAGTAGTGTCATCATCATCATCAGTAGTGTCATCATCATCAGTAGCAGTGTCATCAGTAGCAGTGTCATCATCATCAACAGTAGTGTCTTCATCATCATCAGTAGTGTCATCATCATCATCAGTAGTGTCATCATCATCAGTAGTGTCATCATCATCAACAGTAGTGTCATCATCATCATCAGTAGTGTCATCATCATCAGTAGTGTCATCATCATCAGTAGTGTCATCATCATCAGTAGTGTCATCATCATCACTAGTGTCATCATCATCAGTAGTGTCATCATCATCACTAGTGTCATCATCATCAACAGTAGTGTCATCATCATCATCATCAGTAGTGTCATCATCATCATCATCAGTAGTGTCATCATCATCAGTAGTGTCATCATCAGTAGTGTCATCATCATCAGTGGTGGCATCATCATCAGTAGTGTCATCATCATCATCAGTAGTGTCATCATCATCATCAGTAGTGTCATCACCATCAGTAGTGTCATCATCATCAGTAGTGTCATCACCATCAGTAGTGTCATCATCATCAGTAGTGTCATCATCATCATCAGTAGTATCATCATCAGTAGTGTCATCATCATCATCAGTAGTTTCATCATCATCAACAGTAGTGTCATCATCATCATCATCAGTAGTGTCATCATCATCATCATCAGTAGTGTCATCATCAGTAGTATCATCATCAGTAGTGTCATCATCATCAACAGTAGTGTCATCATCATCAACAGTAGTGTCACCATCATCAGTAGTGTCATCATCAGTAGTGTCATCATCATCAACAGTAGTGTCATCATCATCATCATCAGTAGTGTCATCATCATCATCAGTAGTGTTATCATCATCAGTGTCATCATCACCATCAGTAGTGTCATCATCATCATCAGTAGTGTCACCATCAGTAGCGTCATCATCATCATCATCATCAGTAGTGTCATCATCATCAGTAGTGTCATCATCACCATCAGTAGTGTCATCATCATCAGTAGTGTCATCATCATCATCAGTAGTGTCACCATCAGTAGTGTCATCATCATCATCAATAGTGTCATCATTATCATCATCAGTAGTGTCATCATTATCATCATCAGTAGTGTCATCATCATCATCAGTAGTGTCATCATCATCATCAGTAGTGTCATCATCATCATCATCAGTAGTGTCATCATCAACAGTAGTGTCATCATCATCAGTAGTGTCGTCATCATCAACAGTAGTGTCATCATCATCATCAGTAGTGTCATCATCATCATCAGTAGTGTCATCATCATCATCAGTAGTGTCATCATCATCATCATCAGTAGTGTCATCATCATCAACAGTAGTGTCATCATCATCATCAGTAGTGTCATCATCATCATCAGTAGTGTCATCATCATCAACAGTAGTGTCATCATCATCATCAGTAGTGTCATCATCACCATCAGTAGTGTCATCATCATCAGTAGTGTCATGTGTGTGACTGTGTGTGTGTGTGTGTCTGTGTGTGTGTGTGACTGTGAGTCTGTGTGTGTGTGACTGTGAGTCTGTGAGTCTGTGTGACTGTGTGTGTGTCACTGTGTGTGTGTGTGTCACTGTGTGTGTGTCACTGTGTGTGTCACTGTGTGTGTGTGTCACTGTGGGGAGCGATAGTGTAGCGGTTAGCGCTACGCTGCGCTATGAACCTGGCGACCCGGGTTCGATTCCCGCTCACGGCCAACACCGGTGACGATAATCTGAACCGGTCCCGGGCCTCCCCTAGGTCGACTCAGCCTCAAATGAGTACCTGGTGCGGTGTGTAAACATTGCCACTAGGGAGACAAAGGCGGTCGGGCGTGGTGCTGGCCACCCACCCCCTCGTGTACCGTTCCGGCCTTCATAGGTGCTCGCTAACAGCACTTGCCCCTACAGTCTGTTAAGGCTATACGGGGGATCTTTGTCTTTTGTCACTGTGTGTGTCACTGTGTGTGTGTGTCACTGTGTGTGACTGTGTGTGTGTGAGTGTGTGTGAGTGTGTGTCACTGTGTGTGTGTGTCACTGTGTGTGTGTCACTGTGTGTGTGTGTCACTGTGTGTGACTGTGTGTGTGTGAGTGTGTGTCACTGTGTGTGTGTCACTGTGTGTGTGTGTCACTGTGTGTGTGTCACTGTGTGTGTCACTGTGTGTGTCACTGTGTGTGTCACTGTGTGTGTGTCACTGTGTGTGTGTCACTGTGTGTGTGTCACTGTGTGTGTGTGTGTCACTGTGTGTGTGTCACTGTGTGTGTGTGTCACTGTGTGTGTGTCACTGTGTGTGTGTCACTGTGTGTGACTGTGTGTGTGTGAGTGTGTGTCACTGTGTGTGTGTGTCACTGTGTGTGTGTGTCACTGTGTGTGTGTGTCACTGTGTGTGTGTGTCACTGTGTGTGTGTGTCACTGTGTGTGACTGTGTGTGTGTGAGTGTGTGTCACTGTGTGTGTGTGTCACTGTGTGTGTGTCACTGTGTGTGTGTGTCACTGTGTGTGTGTCACTGTGTGTGTGTCACTGTGTGTGTGTCACTGTGTGTGTCACTGTGTGTGTCACTGTGTGTGTGTGTCACTGTGTGTGTGTGTCACTGTGTGTGTGTCACTGTGTGTGTGTGACTGTGTGTGTGTGTCACTGTGTGTGTGTGTGTCACTGTGTGTGTGTCACTGTGTGTGTGTCACTGCGTGTGTCACTGTGTGTGTGTGACTGTGTGACTGTGTGTGTGACTGTGTGTGTGACTGTGTGTGTGTGTCACTGTGTGTGTCACTGTGTGTGTGTGTCACTGTGTGTGTCACTGTGTGTGTGTGTGTCACTGTGTGTGTGTCACTGTGTGTGTGTGACTGTGTGTGTGTGTCACTGTGTGTGTGTGTCACTGTGTGTGTCACTGTGTGTGTGTCACTGTGTGTGTGACTGTGTGTGTGTCTCACTGTGTGTGTGTGTCACTGTGTGTGTGTCACTGTGTGTGTGTCACTGTGTGTGACTGTGTGACTGTGTGTGTGTCACTGTGTGTGTGTGTGTGACTGTGTGTGTCACTGTGTGTGTGTGACTGTGTGTCACTGTGTGTGTGACTGTGTGTCACTGTGTGTGTGTCACTGTGTGTGTGTGACTGTGTGTGTGTGTCACTGTGTGTATGTGTCACTGTGTGTGTCTGTGTCTGTGTGACTGTGTGTGTGTCACTGTGTGTGACTGTGTGACTGTGTGTGTCACTGTGTGTGACTGTGTGTGTGTGACTGTGTGTGTGTGAGACTGTGTGTGTCACTGTGTGTGACTGTGTGTGTCACTGTGTGTGACTGTGTGTGTGTGTGTCACTGTGTGTGTGTGTCACTGTGTGTGTGTGACTGTGTGTGTGTCACTGTGTGTGTGTGTCACTGTGTGTGTGTGTGTGTCACTGTGTGTGTGTCACTGTGTGTGTGTGTCACTGTGTGTGACTGTGTGACTGTGTGTGTCACTGTGTGTCACTGTGTGTGTGTGTGACTGTGTGTGTGTGTCACTGTGTGTGTGTGTCACTGTGTGTGTGTGTGTGACTGTGTGTGTGTCACTGTGTGTGTGTGTCACTGTGTGTGACTGTGTCACTGTGTGTGTGTGACTGTGTGTCACTGTGTGTGTGTCACTGTGTGTGTGTCACTGTGTGTGTGTGTCACTGTGTGTGTCACTGTGTGTGTGTCTGTGTGTGTCACTGTGTGTGTCACTGTGTGTGTGTGACTGTGTGACTGTGTGTGTGACTGTGTGTGTGACTGTGTGTGTCACTGTGTGTGTCACTGTGTGTGTCACTGTGTGTGTGTGACTGCTGGACTACATAGTGACGGACCAGCGAATGCGAGCCCATGTCCTTGACACCAGGACCTACCGTGGAGCTGATCTGCCCTCTGACCATCGACTAGTCATCTGTAAGATGCGCCTGCCATTCTTCCACTCCGGTGGTGGGTGTACACCCAGGACCCCATTCCAACCTAAAGTGGCCTGGTCTCAGTTATCTGATGAAAGTTGCAAGCGAGAATTTCATCATCGCTTGCGGCTGGGATTGGCATCGTCCCCGACTCCTCCTGATGTCGAGGGTAAATGGGCGAGGTTTAGGACTGTGACTCATGCAGCTGCAATGGCTGCTTTGGGTACGCGGTCCAGACCTCCCCAGACACCCTGGATGACAGAGGAGTTGTTCAGGATGGTTGAGAAAAAGCGACAGGCCCACTGTCATCGGCTACAGAATCCCACGTCAGAGAATGAGGAGGCTTACCGCAGCCTTCGCTCGGAGGTTCGGAGAGCCGTGAGGCGCTGCAAGGATGGGTGGTGGTCGCGGGTTGCTGAGGAGATGGAGTCTGCCTCAGTGGCCCGTGATCACAAATCTCTATTTAACTCCATCAAAAAAGTAACCTGCAGCGCCACACCTATTACCATCATTAGGGGAAAAAACGGTGATCCAATTTCCGACCCCCAGGAACAGGTTCGCAGATTTGCTGAGCATTTCTGTGAGGTCCTGGGGGAGGGAAAATCCCTCAGCCAGGAAAACATCGTGGCACAAAGTGAGGATGACCCTGCTGAGGCTGCGGTGCCTCGAATATTGGATGAAGTGACCCCCTGTGAGTGGCTGGCTGAGGTGCCATCTGCTGAGGAAGTATTGAAGGCGATCCGGAGTCTGAGACCAGGAAAGGCAGCGGGCAGAGATGATCTCCCAAGCGAAATGCTGAGGGAGGGTGGCGTTTGTGCACAGACTGCCCTATATGACATCATAACAACAGTCTGGACCACTGGACGGGTTCCGCAGGATTGGAAGGATGCCCTGGTGGTCCCCCTTTTTAAGAAGGGGGACCGCACAGACTGTAACAACTACAGGGGCATCTCACTCCTCAGTGTGCCGGGAAAGGTCCTGGCAAGGATTATTCAGCATCGCCTTGCCAGGCACGCTGAGGAGAGGCTTGCGGAGCCCCAATGCGGTTTCAGGAAAGGGCGGTCCTGCACAGATGCCATATTTTCTGTCCGTCTGCTACAGCAGAGGTGTAGGGAATTCCAACAAGACCTACATCTCTGCTTTATTGACCTGGTCAAGGCCTATGATACCATCAGTAGGCCTGGGCTCTGGGTCGTTCTTCGTGCTTTTGGAGTACCTGACCCTCTGCTCACGATCATTAAGGACCTTCATGATGGTGAGCGGGCCCGGGTAAAACTACGTGGCCGGGAGTCAGAGCCATTCCCTGTACACCTTGGGGTGCGACAGGGATGTCCTCTGGCTCCCACATTATTTAACATCTATTTTGACCACGTAGTTCGTGAAGCCTTCAATAGCTGTACCGGGGGAATCTCCATATGGTACAGATATAATGGGAGGCTAATCGATGCCCGGGTGCGGTCAAGGGATGGCTCCCTATTGCTCAACCACGTTATGTATGCTGATGACTTGGTAATAGCTGCTCAGTCAGAGGAGGAGTTGGAGACGCTGCTGCTGAGACTGGAGCGTGCCACTAAGAGGTGGGGCCTTACCATCAGCCCCACCAAAACTAAGCACCTGCCTGGGTATTTTGTACCATCGGACACTCCACCCCCACAACTCCCAATCGGTGATGGGGCAGTTGTGGAGAGAGTGGAGAGTTTCCCATACCTGGGCAGTGTGCTCATGACTGGCTCCAGTTTAACAGCAGAGGTCTCACTCCGAATCAGTCGAGCGGCAATATCTTTTCATCGGTTGCGTAACGCTGTGTGGAAGCTACCTGGTCTGTCGCTCCGCACTAAGCTTCAGGTCTTCTCGGCCACGGTCATTCCCTCCCTTCTCTACGCTTGCGAAACGTGGACCCCCCTAATGGAACATCTTCGCCGGTTAGAAACATTTAGGCTGACCTGCCTACGATCCATCCTGGGTTTAACCAGACTGGATTGTGTGAGGAGCTCACAAATCCTTGAAAGATCTGGGCAGGGTCCCATCGGTGAGCTCCTCCGGCAGGCAAGGCTGCGATGGCTGGGTCATGTAGCCCGCATGCCCAGCCACCGCATGCCGAAACAGCTTTTGTTTGGCCGGATTGAGGGGGCTAAGCGGGCGCGGCACGGGCTAGAGAAGAGATGGAGTGATGTGGTACAGGAGGACGTGGAGCTGAGTGGACTTGCCGATGACTGGTACCAGCGGTGTCAAGATCGGCCTCTGTGGAGGAGGCTCGTGAAGGATGCTACTGGGCAGTTGGAGGCAGTCGCCCTCCAACAACAACGGAGGGCGGAGGAGCGACGCTCACAACAGCGAGCGGAGCGCCGGGTGGCTAAAGCACAGCAGGTTGGCACAGTAGGGGGCACAGGTGGTGCATCAGCCAGTCATCTCAGTCAGTCGACCCGTGGCACCTGGGTCTGCCCCGTGACCTCCTGCCAGCGGGCGTTCGACACTTCACGTGGCCTCAGGGTGCACATAGCCTGGCACAAGCGTCGTGGTGACGTCACCGCCACTTAGTGGCGAATGGCGGTTGTTGTTGTTGTTGTGTGACTGTGTGACTGTGTGTGTGACTGTGTGTGTGTGACTGTGTGTGTGTGTGACTGTGTGTGTGTGACTGTGTGTGTGTGTCACTGTGTGTGTCACTGTGTGTGACTGTGTGTGACTGTGTGTGTCACTGTGTGTGACTGTGTGTGTCACTGTGTGTGACTGTGTGTGTGTGTCACTGTGTGTATGTGTCACTGTGTGTGTGTCACTGTGTGTGACTGTGTGTGTCACTTTGTGTGTGTGTGTCACTGTGTGTGTGTCTGTGTCTGTGTGACTGTGTGTGTGTCTGTGTCTGTGTGACTGTGTGTGTGTGACTGTGTGTCACTGTGTGACTGTGTGACTGTGTGTGTGTCTGTGTCTGTGTGACTGTGTGTGTGTGACTGTGTGTGTGTGTGTGTGACTGTGTGTGTGTCACTGTGTGTGACTGTGTGACTGTGTGTGTGTCACTGTGTGTGTGTGTGTGACTGTGTGTGTGTGTGACTGTGTGACTGTGTGTGTGTCACTGTGTGTCACTGTGTGTGTGACTGTGTGTGACTGTGTGTGTCACTTTGTGTGTGTGTGTCACTGTGTGTGTGTCTGTGTCTGTGTGACTGTGTGTGTGTGTGACTGTGTGTCACTGTGTGTGTGTGTGACTGTGTGTGTGTCTGTGTCTGTGTGACTGTGTGTGTGTGACTGTGTGTGTGTGTGTGACTGTGTGTGTGTGTCACTGTGTGTATGTGTCACTGTGTGTGTGTCACTGTGTGTGACTGTGTGTGTCACTGTGTGTGTGTGTCACTTTGTGTGTGTGTGTCACTGTGTGTGTGTCTGTGTGACTGTGTGTGTGTGACTGTGTGTCACTGTGTGACTGTGTGTGTGTCAATGTGTGTGTCACTGTGTGTGTGTGACTGTGTGTGTGTGTGACTGTGTGACTGTGTGTGTGTGACTGTGTGTGTGTGACTGTGTGTGTCACTGTGTGTGTGTTACTGTGTGTGTGTGTCACTGTGTGTGTCACTGTGTGTGTGTCACTGTGTGTCACTGTGTGTGTCACTGTGTGTGTGACTGTGTGTGTGTGTCACTGTGTGACTGTGTGACTGTGTGTGTGTGTCACTGTGTGTGTGACTGTGTGTGACTGTGTGTGTGTGTGACTGTGTGTGACTGTGTGTGACTGTGTGTGTGTGTAGTCTGGCCTGGTGTTCTCTGACGAGGAGTGGGAGCGTGAGTGGGAGGAGCTGCTGCAGCTGGCGTCCAGCGAGCCTCGGGGCTCCTCACTCAGCGCCCCACGGTGCGTGTCTCACTCTGTCTGTGTCTCACTGTGTGTCTCACTGTGTGTGTGTCTCACTGTGTGTGTCTCACTGTGTGTGTCTGTCTAACTCTGTGTCTCACTGTGTGTGTCTGTGTGTCTCACTGTGTGTGTCTCACTGTGTGTGTCTGTGTGTGTCTGTCTAACTCTGTGTGTGTGTGTATCACTGTGTGTGTGTCTCACTGTGTGTGTCTCACTGTGTGTCTGTGTCTCTGTCTCACTGTGTGTGTGTGTATCACTGTGTGTGTCTCACTGTGTGTGTCTCACTCTGTGTCTCACTGTGTGTGTCTGTGTGTCTCACTGTGTGTCTCACTGTGTGTGTCTCACTGTGTCTCACTGTGTGTGTCTCACTGTGTGTGTGTGTCTTACTGTGTGTGTCTCACTGTGTCTCACTGTGCGTGTCTCACTGTGTGTGTCTCACTGTGTGTGTGTGTCTCACTGTGTGTCTCTGTGTGTGTGTCTCTGTGTCTCACTCTGTATGTCTGTGTGTCTCACTGTGTGTCTCACTGTGTGTCTCTGTCTCACTGTGTGTCTCACTGTGTGTGTCTGTGTCTCTGTCTCACTCTGTGTGTCTCACTCTGTGTCTCACTGTGTGTGTCTCACTGTGTGTGTCTCACTGTGTGTGTCTCACTCTGTGTCTCACTGTGTGTGTCTGTGTGTCTCACTGTGTGTCTCACTGTGTGTGTCTCACTGTGTCTCACTGTGTGTGTCTCACTGTGTGTGTGTGTCTTACTGTGTGTGTCTCACTGTGTCTCACTGTGCGTGTCTCACTGTGTGTGTCTCACTGTGTGTGTGTGTCTCACTGTGTGTCTCTGTGTGTGTGTCTCTGTGTCTCACTCTGTATGTCTGTGTGTCTCACTGTGTGTCTCACTGTGTGTCTCTGTCTCACTGTGTGTCTCACTGTGTGTGTCTGTGTCTCTGTCTCACTCTGTGTGTCTCACTCTGTGTCTCACTGTGTGTGTCTCACTGTGTGTGTCTCACTGTGTGTGTCTCACTCTGTGTCTCACTGTGTGTGTCTGTGTGTCTCACTGTGTGTCTCACTGTGTGTGTCTCACTGTGTCTCACTGTGTGTGTCTCACTGTGTGTGTGTGTCTTACTGTGTGTGTCTCACTGTGTCTCACTGTGCGTGTCTCACTGTGTGTGTCTCACTGTGTGTGTGTGTCTCACTGTGTGTCTCTGTGTGTGTGTCTCACTCTGTGTGTCTGTGTGTCTCACTGTGTGTCTCACTGTGTGTCTCTGTCTCACTGTGTGTCTCACTGTGTGTGTCTGTGTCTCTGTCTCACTCTGTGTGTCTCACTCTGTGTCTCACTGTGTGTGTCTCACTGTGTGTGTCTCACTGTGTGTGTCTCACTGTGTGTGTCTCACTGTGTGTGTCTGTGTGTCTCACTGTGTGTCTCACTGTGTGTCTCACTGTGTGTGTCTCACTGTGTCTCACTGTGTGTGTCTCACTGTGTGTGTGTGTCTTACTGTGTGTGTCTCACTGTGTCTCACTGTGCGTGTCTCACTGTGTGTGTCTCACTGTGTGTGTGTGTCTCACTGTGTGTCTCTGTGTGTGTGTCTCACTCTGTGTCTCACTCTGTGTGTCTGTGTGTCTCACTGTGTGTCTCACTGTGTGTCTCTGTCTCACTGTGTGTCTCACTGTGTGTGTCTGTGTCTCTGTCTCACTCTGTGTGTCTCACTCTGTGTCTCACTGTGTGTGTCTCACTGTGTGTGTCTCACTGTGTGTGTCTCACTGTGTGTGTCTCACTCTGTGTCTCACTGTGTGTGTCTCACTGTGTGTGTCTCACTGTGTGTGTCTCACTGTGTGTGTCTCACTGTGTCTCTGTCTAACTCTGTGTGTGTCTCACTGTGTGTGTCTCACTGTGTGTGTGTCTGTGTCTCTGTCTCACTGTGTGTGTGTGTCTCACTGTGTGTGTCTCACTGTGTGTGTCTCACTGTGTCTCACTGTGTGTCTCACTGTGTCTCACTGTGTGTGTCTCACTGTGTGTGTCTCTGTGTGTGTCTCACTGTGTGTGTCTCACTGTGTGTGTCTCACTGTGTGTGTGTCACTCTGTGTGTCTCTGTCTCACTGTGTGTGTCTCACTGTGTGTGTCTCTGTCTCACTGTGTGTGTCTCTGTCTCACTGTGTGTGTCTCACTGTGTGTGTCTCACTGTGTGTGTCTCTGTCTCACTCTGTGTGTGTCTCACTGTGTGTGTCTCACTGTGTGTGTCTCTGTCTCACTGTGTGTGTCTCACTGTGTGTGTCTCACTGTGTGTGTCTCACTGTGTGTGTCTCACTGTGTGTGTCTCACTCTGTGTCTCACTGTGTGTGTCTCACTGTGTGTGTCTCACTCTGTCTGTGTGTCTCACTGTGTGTGTGTCACTCTGTGTGTGTGTCTCACTGTGTGTGTCTCACTGTGTGTGTCTCACTCTGTGTCTCACTGTGTGTGTCTCACTGTGTGTGTCTCACTCTGTCTGTGTGTCTCACTGTGTGTGTGTCACTCTGTGTGTGTGTGTCACTGTGTGTCTCACTGTGTGTCTCACTGTGTGTGTCTCACTGTGTGTGTCTCACTGTGTGTGTCTCACTGTGTGTGTCTCACTGTGTGTCTCACTGTGTGTGTCTGTGTGTCTCACTGTGTGTCTCACTGTGTGTGTCTCACTGTGTCTCACTGTGTGTGTCTCACTGTGTGTGTGTGTCTCACTGTGTGTGTGTGTCTTACTGTGTGTGTCTCACTGTGTCTCACTGTGCGTGTCTCACTGTGTGTGTCTCACTGTGTGTGTGTGTCTCACTGTGTGTGTCTCACTGTGTGTGTGTGTCTCACTGTGTGTCTCACTCTGTGTGTCTGTGTGTCTCACTCTGTGTCTCACTCTGTGTGTCTGTGTGTCTCACTGTGTGTCTCACTGTGTGTCTCTGTCTCACTGTGTGTCTCACTGTGTGTGTCTGTGTCTCTGTCTCACTCTGTGTGTCTCACTCTGTGTCTCACTGTGTGTGTCTCACTGTGTGTGTCTCACTGTGTGTGTCTCACTGTGTGTGTCTCACTGTGTGTATCTCACTGTGTGTGTCTGTGTGTCTCACTGTGTGTCTCACTGTGTGTGTCTCACTGTGTCTCACTGTGCGTGTCTCACTGTGTGTGTCTCACTGTGTGTGTGTGTCTCACTGTGTGTCTCTGTGTGTGTGTCTCACTCTGTGTCTCACTCTGTGTGTCTGTGTGTCTCACTGTGTGTCTCACTGTGTGTCTCTGTCTCACTGTGTGTCTCACTGTGTGTGTCTGTGTCTCTGTCTCACTCTGTGTGTCTCACTCTGTGTCTCACTGTGTGTGTCTCACTGTGTGTGTCTCACTGTGTGTGTCTCACTGTGTGTGTCTCACTCTGTGTCTCACTGTGTGTGTCTCACTGTGTGTGTCTCACTGTGTGTGTCTCACTGTGTGTGTCTCACTGTGTCTCTGTCTAACTCTGTGTGTGTCTCACTGTGTGTGTCTCACTGTGTGTGTGTCTGTGTCTCTGTCTCACTGTGTGTGTGTGTCTCACTGTGTGTGTCTCACTGTGTGTGTCTCACTGTGTCTCACTGTGTGTCTCACTGTGTCTCACTGTGTGTGTCTCACTGTGTGTGTCTCACTGTGTGTGTCTCTGTGTGTGTCTCACTGTGTGTGTCTCACTGTGTGTGTGTCACTCTGTGTGTCTCTGTCTCACTGTGTGTGTCTTACTGTGTGTGTCTCTGTCTCACTGTGTGTGTCTCTGTCTCACTGTGTGTGTCTCACTGTGTGTGTCTCACTGTGTGTGTCTCTGTCTCACTCTGTGTGTGTCTCACTGTGTGTGTCTCACTGTGTGTGTCTCACTGTGTGTGTCTCACTGTGTGTGTCTCACTGTGTGTGTCTCACTGTGTGTGTCTCACTGTGTGTGTCTCACTGTGTGTGTCTCACTGTGTGTGTCTCACTGTGTGTGTCTCACTCTGTCTGTGTGTCTCACTGTGTGTGTGTCTCACTGTGTGTGTGTCACTCTGTGTGTGTGTCTCACTGTGTGTCTCACTGTGTGTGTCTCACTGTGTGTGTATCACTGTGTCTCTGTGTGTCTGTGTCTCACTGTGTGTCTGTGTGTGTCTCACTCTGTGTCTCACTGTGTTTCTGTCTCACTCTGTGTCTCACTCTGTGTCTCACTCTGTGTCTGTGTGTCTCACTGTGTGTCTCTGTCTCACTGTGTGTGTCTCACTGTGTGTGTCTCACTGTGTGTGTCTCTGTCTCACTCTGTGTGTTTCTGTCTCACTCTGTGTGTCTCACTGTGTGTGTCTCACTGTGTGTGTCTGTGTCTCACTGTGTGTGTCTCTGTCTCACTGTGTGTGTCTCACTGTGTGTGTCTCACTGTGTGTGTCTCTGTCTCACTCTGTGTGTGTCTCACTGTGTGTGTCTCACTGTGTGTGTCTCACTGTGTGTGTCTCACTCTGTGTGTCTCACTCTGTGTGTCTCACTGTGTGTGTCTCACTGTGTGTGTCTCACGGTGTGTGTCTCACTGTGTGTCTCACTGTGTCTCTGTGTGTGTCTCTGTGTGTCTCACTGTGTGTGTCTCTGTCTCACTGTGTGTCTCACTCTGTGTCTGTGTGTGTGTCTCACTGTGTGTGTGTGTGTGTCTCACTGTGTGTGTCTCACTGTGTGTGTCTCACTGTGTGTGTCTCACTCTGTGTGTCTCACTCTGTGTGTCTCACTGTGTGTGTCTCACTGTGTGTGTCTCACGGTGTGTGTCTCACTGTGTGTCTCACTGTGTCTCTGTGTGTGTCTCTGTGTGTCTCACTGTGTGTGTCTCTGTCTCACTGTGTGTCTCACTCTGTGTCTGTGTGTGTGTCTCACTGTGTGTGTGTGTGTCTCACTGTGTGTGTCTCACTGTGTGTGTCTCACTGTGTGTGTCACTGTGTGTGTCTCACTGTGTGTGTCTCACTGTGTGTCTCACTGTGTGTGTCTCACTGTGTGTGTCTCACTCTGTGTGTCTCACTCTGTGTGTCTCACTGTGTGTGTCTCACTGTGTGTGTCTCACTGTGTGTCTCACTGTGTGTGTCTCTGTGTCTCACTGTGTGTCTCTGTCTCACTGTGTGTCTCACTCTGTGTCTCACTGTGTGTGTCTCACTGTGTGTCTCACTGTGTCTCACTGTGTCTCACTGTGTGTCTCTGTGTGTCTCACTGTGTCTCTGTCTCACTCTGTGTCTCACTGTGTGTCTCACTGTGTGTGTCTCACTGTGTCTCACTGTGTGTCTCACTGTGTGTGTCTCACTGTGTCTCACTGTGTGTGTCTCACTGTGTCTCACTGTGTATCTCACTGTGTGTGTCTCACTGTGTGTGTCTCACTGTGTGTCTCTGTCTCACTGTGTGTGTCTCTGTCTCACTGTGTGTGTCTCTGTCTCACTGTGTGTGTCTCACTGTGTCTCTGTCTCACTGTGTGTGTCTCACTCTGTGTCTCACTGTGTCTCTGTCTCACTCTGTGTGTCTCACTGTGTCTCACTGTGTCTCACTCTGTGTCTCACTGTGTCTCTGTGTGTCTGTGTCTCACTGTGTGTCTGTGTGTGTCTCACTCTGGGTCTCACTGTGTCTCTGTGTGTCTCACTCTGTGTGTCTCACTGTGTGTGTCTCAATGTGTGTGTCTCACTGTGTATGTCTCACTGTGTGTCTCACTGTGTGTGTCTCTGTCTCACTGTGTGTGTCTCACTGTGTGTCTCACTGTGTGTGTCTCACTGTGTGTGTCTCACTCTGTGTCTCACTGTGTGTGTCTCACTCTGTGTGTCTCTGTGTCTCTGTGTCTCACTCTGTGTGTCTGTGTCTCACTCTGTGTGTCTCACTGTGTGTCTCACTGTGTGTCTCTGTGTGTGTCTCACTGTGTCTCACTGTGTGTGTCTCACTGTGTGTGTCTCACTGTGTGTCTCACTGTGTGTGTCTCACTCTGTGTCTCACTGTGTGTGTCTCACTCTGTGTGTCTCACTGTGTGTGTCTCACTCTGTGTCTCACTGTGTGTGTCTCACTCTGTGTGTCTCTGTGTCTCTGTGTCTCACTCTGTGTGTCTGTGTCTCACTCTGTGTGTCTCACTGTGTGTCTCACTGTGTGTCTCTGTGTGTGTCTCACTGTGTCTCACTGTGTGTGTCTCACTGTGTGTCTCTGTGTGTCTCACTGTGTGTCTCACTCTGTGTCTGTGTGTCTCACTCTGTGTGTGTCTCACTGTGTGTGTCTCACTGTGTGTGTCTCACGGTGCGTGTCTCACTCTGTGTCTGTGTGTCTCATTGTGTCTCACTGTGTCTGTGTGTCTCACTCTGTGTGTGTCTCACTGTGTGTCTCACTGTGTGTGTCTCACTGTGTGTGTCTCACTCTGTGTGTCTCACTCTGTGTGTCTCACTCTGTGTGTCTCACTCTGTGTCTGTGTGTCTCACTCTGTGTGTCTCACGGTGTGTCTCACTGTGTCTCACTCTGTGTGTCTCACGGTGTGTGTCTCACTGTGTGTCTCACTCTGTGTGTCTCACTGTGTGTCTGTGTGTCTCACTCTGTGTGTCTCACTGTGTGTGTCTCACTGTGTCTCACTGTGTCTCACTCTGTGTGTCTCACTCTGTGTGTCTCACTCTGTGTGTCTCACTCTGTGTCTGTGTGTCTCACTGTGTGTGTCTCACGGTGTGTGTCTGTGTCTCACTGTGTGTGTCTCTGTCTCACTGTGTGTGTCTGTGTCTCACTCTGTGTGTCTCTGTGTCTCTGTGTCTCACTGTGTGTGTCTCACTCTGTGTGTCTCACTGTGTGTGTCTGTGTGTCTCTGTGTGTCTCACTCTGTGTGTCTCACTCTGTGTCTGTGTGTCTCACTGTGTGTGTCTCTGTGTGTCTCACTGTGTGTCTCACTCTGTGTCTCACTCTGTCTCTGTCTCACTGTGTGTGTCTCACTCTGTCTCTGTGTCTCTGTCTCACTGTGCGTGTCTCACTGTGTGTATCTCACTGTGTGTCTCTGTCTCACTGTGTGTGTCTCACTCTGTGTGTCTCACTGTGTGTGTCTCTGTCTCACTCTGTGTGTCTCACTCTGTGTGTCTCACTGTGTGTGTCTCACTGTGTGTTTCACTGTGTCTCACTGTGTCTCACTGTGTGTCTCTGTCTCACTGTGTGTCTCACTCTGTGTCTCACTGTGTGTGTCTCACTGTGTCTCACTGTGTCTCACTGTGTGTCTCACTCTGTGTGTCTCTGTGTCTCACTCTGTGTGTCTCACGGTGCGTGTCTCACTCTGTGTCTCACTGTGTGTGTCTCTGTGTGTCTCACTGTGTGTGTCTCACTGTGTGTGTCTCACGGTGCGTGTCTCACTCTGTGTCTGTGTGTCTCACTGTGTCTCACTGTGTGTGTGTGTGTGTCTCACTCTGTCTCTGTGTGTCTCTGTGTCTCACTGTGTGTGTCTCACTGTGTGTGTCTCACTGTGTGTGTCTCACGGTGCGTGTCTCACTCTGTGTCTGTGTGTCTCACTGTGTCTCACTGTGTGTGTGTGTGTCTCACTCTGTCTCTGTGTGTCTCTGTGTCTCACTATGTGTGTCTCTGTCTCACTGTGTGTGTGTCTCACTGTGTGTCTCACTGTGTGTCTCACTCTGTGTGTGTCTCTGTATCACTGTGTGTGTCTCACTCTGTGTCTCTGTGTCTCTGTGTGTCTCACTCTGTGTCTCACTGTGTGTCTCACTGTGTGTGTCTCACTCTGTCTGTGTGTCTCTGTCTCACTGTGTGTGTCTCACTGTGTGTCTCACTGTGTGTCTCACTCTGTCTCTGTGTCTCTGTCTCACTGTGTGTGTCTCACTCTGTGTCTCACTGTGTGTCTCTGTGTGTCTCACTCTGTGTCTCACTGTGTGTCTCTGTCTCACTGTGTGTCTCTGGCTCACTCTGTGTGTCTCTGTCTCACTGTTTGTGTCTCACTCTGTGTGTCTCACTGTGTGTCTCACTGCGTGTCTCTGTGTCTCACTGTGTGTCTCACTGTGTGTCTCTGTCTCACTGTGTGTGTCTCTGTCTCACTGTGTGTGTCTCACTCTGTGTGTCTCACTGTGTGTGTCTCACTGTGTGTCTCACTGTGTCTCTGTCTCACTGTGTGTGTCTGTGTCTCACTGTGTCTCACTGTGTCTCTGTGTGTCTGTGTGTCTCTGTGTGTCTCTGTGTTTCTCTGTGTGTCTCTCTGTGTCTCTGTGTGTCTCACTGTGTCTCTGTGTCTCACTGTGTGTCTCTGTGTGTCTCACTGTGTGTGTCTCACTGTGTCTCTGTCTCACTCTGTGTCTCACTGTGTGTCTCACTGTGTCTCACTGTGTGTGTCTCACTGTGTCTCACTGTGTGTCTCACTGTGTCTCACTGTGTGTCTCACTGTGTGTGTCTCACTGTGTGTCTCTGTCTCACTGTGTGTGTCTCTGTCTCACTGTGTGTGTCTCTGTCTCACTGTGTGTGTCTCACTGTGTCTCTGTCTCACTGTGTGTGTCTCATTCTGTGTCTCACTGTGTCTCTGTCTCACTCTGTGTGTCTCACTGTGTCTCACTGTGTCTCACTCTGTGTCTCACTGTGTCTCTGTCTCACTGTGTGTGTCTCACTGTGTCTCTGTGTGTCTGTGTCTCACTGTGTGTCTGTGTGTGTCTCACTCTGGGTCTCACTGTGTCTCTGTGTGTCTCACTCTGTGTGTCTCACTGTGTGTGTCTCAATGTGTGTGTCTCACTGTGTGTGTCTCACTGTGTGTGTCTCACTGTGTGTCTCACTGTGTGTGTCTCTGTCTCACTGTGTGTGTCTCACTGTGTGTCTCACTGTGTGTGTCTCACTCTGTGTCTCACTGTGTGTGTCTCACTCTGTGTGTCTCTGTGTCTCTGTGTCTCACTCTGTGTGTCTGTGTCTCACTCTGTGTGTCTCACTGTGTGTCTCACTGTGTGTCTCTGTGTGTGTCTCACTGTGTCTCACTGTGTGTGTCTCACTGTGTGTCTCTGTGTGTCTCACTGTGTGTCTCACTGTGTGTGTCTCACTCTGTGTCTCACTGTGTGTGTCTCACTCTGTGTGTCTCACTGTGTGTGTCTCACTCTGTGTCTCACTGTGTGTGTCTCACTCTGTGTGTCTCTGTGTCTCTGTGTCTCACTCTGTGTGTCTGTGTCTCACTCTGTGTGTCTCACTGTGTGTCTCACTGTGTGTCTCTGTGTTTCTCTGTGTGTCTCTCTGTGTCTCTGTGTGTCTCACTGTGTCTCTGTGTCTCACTGTGTGTCTCTGTGTGTCTCTGTGTGTCTCACTGTGTCTCTGTGTCTCACTGTGTGTCTCACTGTGTCTCTGTGTCTCACTGTGTGTCTCTGTGTGTCTCTGTGTGTCACTGTGTGTGTCTCACTGTGTGTGTCTCACTGTGTGTGTCTCACTGTGTGTGTCTCACTGTGTGTGTCTCACTCTGTTTGTGTCTCTGTCTCACGGTGAGTGTCTTACTGTGTGTCTGTGTGTGTCTCTGTGTGTGTCTCACTGTGTGTCTCACTCTGTCTCTGTGTCTCTGTCTCACTCTGTGTGTCTCACTGTGTATGTCTCACTGTGTGTCTCTGTCTCACTCTGTGTGTCTCACTGTGTCTCTGTGTGTGTCTCACTGTGTGTGTCTCACTGTGTGTCTCACTCTGTGTCTCTGTGTCTCTGTGTGTCTCACTCTGTGTGTCTCACTGTGTCTCTGTGTGTATCTCACTGTGTGTGTCTCACTGTGTGTGTCTCACCCTGTGTGTGTCTCACTGTGTGTCTCACTGTGTGTGTCTCACTCTGTCTCTGTGTCTCTGTCTCATTGTGTGTGTCTCACTCTGTGTCTCACTGTGTCTCACTCTGTGTCTCACTGTGTGTGTCTCACTCTGTGTCTCACTGTGTCTCACTCTGTGTGTGTCTCACTGTGTGTCTCACTGTGTGTCTCACTGTGTCTCTGTGTGTCTCACTCTGTCTCTGTGTCTCTGTATCACTCTGTGTGTCTCACTGTGTGTGTCTCACTGTGTGTGTCTCACTGTGTATCTCACTCTGTCTGTGTGTCTCACTGTGTGTGTCTCACTGTGTGTGTCTCACTCTGTCTCTGTGTCTTTGTGTGTCTGTGTGTGTCTCACTGTGTCTCACTGTGTGTGTCTCACTGTGTCTCGGTGTGTCTGTGTGTGTCTGTGTGTGTCTCACTGTGTGGTGTGTGTGTGTGTCTGTGTGTGTCTCACTGTGTGTGTCTCACTGTGTGTCTCACTCTGTCTCTGTGTGTCTCACTCTGTCTCACTCTGTCTCAGTGTGTCTCACTGTGTGTCTCACTCTGTCTCACTGTGTCTCTGTCTCACTCTGTGTCTCACTGTGTCTCTGTGTGTCTCTGTCTCACTGTGTGTGTCTCACTCTGTCTCTGTGTCTCACTCTGTCTCACTGTGTGTCTCACTCTGTGTGTCTCACTGTGTGTCTCACTGTGTCTCTGTGTCTCACTGTGTGTGTCTCACTCTGTCGCTATCTGTGTCTCACTCTGTGTCTCGCTGTGTGTGTCTCACTGTGTGTGTCTCACTGTGTGTGTGTCTCACTGTGTGTGTCTCAATGTGTGTGTCTCACTCTGTGTGTGTCTCACTGTGTCTCTGTGTGTCTCTGTGTGCCTGTGTGTGTCTCACTCCGTCTCACTGTGTGTCTCTGTGTCTCTGTGTGTGTCTCTGTCTCACTGTGTGTGTCTCACTGTGTCTCTGTGTGTGTCTCACTGTGTGTGTCTCACTGTGTCTCACTGTGTGTGTCTGTGTGTCTCACTGTGTTGTCTCCCTCTGTGTCTCACTGTGTGTGTCTCACTGTCTGTATCTGTGTGTCTCACTCTGTCTCACTGTGTGTCTCACTGTGTGTGTCTCACTGTGTGTGTCTCACTGTGTGTGTCTCTGTGTCTCACTGTGTGTGTCTCACTCTGTGTGTCTCTCTGTGTGTGTCTCACTGTGTGTGTCTCTGTGTCTCACTGTGTGTGTCTCCCTCTGTGTCTCACTGTGTGTGTCTCACTGTGTGTGTCTCACTGTGTGTGTCTCACTCTGTGTGTCTCACTGTGTGTGTCTGTGTGTCTCACTCTGTCTCACTGTGTCTCTCACTGTGTGTGTCTCACTGTGTGTGTCTCACTGTGTGTGTCTCACTGTGTGTGTCTGTGTGTCTCACTGTGTGTGTCTCACTGTGTGTGTCTCACTGTGTGTGTCTCACTGTGTGTGTCTCACTGTGTGTGTCTGTGTGTCTCCCTCTGTCTCACTGTGTCTCTCACTGTGTGTGTCTCACTGTGTGTGTCTCACTGTGTGTGTCTCACTGTGTGTGTCTGTGTGTCTCACTCTGTCTCACTGTGTCTCTCACTGTGTGTGTCTCACTGTGTGTGTCTCTGTGTCTCACTGTGTGTGTCTCCCTCTGTGTCTCACTGTGTGTGTCTCACTGTATGTGTCTCACTCTGTGTGTCTCACTGTGTGTGTCTCACTCTGTGTGTCTCACTGTGTGTGTCTCACTCTGTGTGTGTCACTCTGTGTGTCTCACTGTGTGTGTGTCTCTCTGTGTGTGTCTCACTCTGTGTGTCTCACTCTGTGTGTGTCACTCTGTGTGTGTCACTCTGTGTGTCTCTGTGTGTCTCACTGTGTGTGTCTCTGTGTCTCACTGTGTGTGTCTCACTCTGTGTGTGTGTCTCACTGTGTGTGTCTCTGTGTCTCACTGTGTGTGTGTCTCTCTGTGTGTGTCTCACTCTGTGTGTCTCACTCTGTGTCTCTGTGTGTCTCACTGTGTGTGTCTGTGTGTCTCACTCTGTGTGTGTCTCACTGTGTGTGTCTTACTGTGTGTGTCTCTGTGTGTCTCTCTTTCTGTGTCTCACTGTGTTTCTCACAGTGTGTGTCTCTGTGTGTCTCTCTGTGTGTGTCTGTGTGTGTCTCACTGTGTGTGTCTCACTGTGTCTCTGTTTGTGTCTCACTGTGTGTGTCTCACTGTGTCTCACTGTGTCTCACTGTGTGTGTCTGTGTGTCTCACTGTGTTGTCTCACTGTGTGTGTCTCACTGTGTGTGTCTCACTGTGTGTGTCTCACTGTGTCTCTGTGTGTGTCTCACTGTGTGTGTCTCACTGTGTCTCACTGTGTCTCACTGTGTGTGTCTCACTGTGTCTCACTGTGTGTGTCTGTGTGTCTCACTGTGTTGTCTCCCTCTGTGTCTCACTGTGTGTGTCTCACTGTCTGTATCTGTGTGTCTCACTCTGTCTCACTGTGTGTCTCACTGTGTGTGTCTCACTGTGTGTGTCTCACTGTGTGTGTCTCTGTGTCTCACTGTGTGTGTCTCACTCTGTGTGTCTCGCTGTGTGTGTCTCACTGTGTGTGTCTCTGTGTCTCACTGTGTGTGTCTCACTCTGTGTGTGTCACTCTGTGTGTCTGTGTGTCTCACCGTGTGTGTCTCACTGTGTGTGTCTGTGTGTCTCTGTGTCTCACTGTGTGTGTCTCACTCTGTGTGTCTCTCTGTGTGTGTCTCACTGTGTGTGTCTCTGTGTCTCACTGTGTGTGTCTCCCTCTGTGTCTCACTGTGTGTGTCTCACTGTGTGTGTCTCACTGTGTGTGTCACTGTGTGTCTCACTGTGTGTGTCTCACTGTGTGTCTCACTGTGTGTGTCTCACTGTGTGTGTCTGTGTGTCTCCCTCTGTCTCACTGTGTCTCTCACTGTGTGTGTCTCACTGTGTGTGTCTCACTGTGTGTGTCTCACTGTGTGTGTCTGTGTGTCTCACTCTGTCTCACTGTGTCTCTCACTGTGTGTGTCTCTCTGTGTGTGTCTCACTGTGTGTGTCTCTGTGTCTCACTGTGTGTGTCTCCCTCTGTGTCTCACTGTGTGTGTCTCACTGTATGTGTCTCACTCTGTGTGTCTCACTGTGTGTGTCTCACTCTGTGTGTCTCACTGTGTGTGTCTCACTCTGTGTGTGTCACTCTGTGTGTCTCACTGTGTGTGTGTCTCTCTGTGTGTGTCTCACTCTGTGTGTCTCACTCTGTGTGTGTCACTCTGTGTGTGTCACTCTGTGTGTCTCTGTGTGTCTCACTGTGTGTGTCTCTGTGTCTCACTGTGTGTGTCTCACTCTGTGTGTGTCTCACTGTGTGTGTCTCTGTGTCTCACTGTGTGTGTGTCTCTCTGTGTGTGTCTCACTCTGTGTGTCTCACTCTGTGTCTCTGTGTGTCTCACTGTGTGTGTCTGTGTGTCTCACTCTGTGTGTGTCTCACTGTGTGTGTCTCTGTGTGTCTCTCTGTCTGTGTCTCACTGTGTTTCTCACAGTGTGTGTCTCTGTGTGTCTCTCTGTGTGTGTCTGTGTGTGTCTCACTGTGTGTGTCTCACTGTGTCTCTGTTTGTGTCTCACTGTGTGTGTCTCACTGTGTCTCACTGTGTCTCACTGTGTGTGTCTCACTGTGTGTGTCTGTGTGTCTCACTGTGTTGTCTCACTGTGTGTGTCTCACTGTGTGTGTCTCACTGTGTGTGTCTCACTGTGTCTCTGTGTGTGTCTCACTGTGTGTGTCTCACTGTGTCTCACTGTGTCTCACTGTGTGTGTCTCACTGTGTCTCACTGTGTGTGTCTGTGTGTCTCACTGTGTTGTCTCCCTCTGTGTCTCACTGTGTGTGTCTCACTGTCTGTATCTGTGTGTCTCACTCTGTCTCACTGTGTGTCTCACTGTGTGTATCTCACTGTGTGTGTCTCACTGTGTGTGTCTCTGTGTCTCACTGTGTGTGTCTCACTCTGTGTGTCTCGCTGTGTGTGTCTCACTGTGTGTGTCTCTGTGTCTCACTGTGTGTGTCTCACTCTGTGTGTGTCACTCTGTGTGTCTGTGTGTCTCACCGTGTGTGTCTCACTGTGTGTGTCTGTATGTCTCTGTGTCTCACTGTGTGTGTCTCACTCTGTGTGTCTCTCTGTGTGTGTCTCACTGTGTGTGTCTCTGTGTCTCACTGTGTGTGTCTCCCTCTGTGTCTCACTGTGTGTGTCTCACTGTGTGTGTCTCACTGTGTGTGTCTCACTGTGTGTGTCACTGTGTGTCTCACTGTGTGTGTCTCACTGTGTGTGTCTCACTGTGTGTGTCTCACTGTGTGTGTCTGTGTGTCTCCCTCTGTCTCACTGTGTCTCTCACTGTGTGTGTCTCACTGTGTGTGTCTCACTCTGTGTGTCTCACTGTGTGTGTCTCACTGTGTGTCTCTGTCTCACTCTGTGTGTCTCACTGTGTCTCTGTGTGTGTCTCACTGTGTGTGTCTCACTGTGTGTCTCACTCTGTGTCTCTGTGTCTCTGTGTGTCTCACTCTGTGTGTCTCACTGTGTCTCTGTGTGTGTCTCCCTCTGTGTCTCACTGTGTGTGTCTCACTGTGTGTGTCTCACTGTGTGTGTCTCACTGTGTGTGTCACTGTGTGTCTCACTGTGTGTGTCTCACTGTGTGTGTCTCACTGTGTGTGTCTCACTGTGTGTGTCTGTTTGTCTCCCTCTGTCTCACTGTGTCTCTCACTGTGTGTGTCTCACTGTGTGTGTCTCACTGTGTGTGTCTCACTGTGTGTGTCTGTGTGTCTCACTCTGTCTCACTGTGTCTCTCACTGTGTGTGTCTCTCTGTGTGTGTCTCACTGTGTGTGTCTCTGTGTCTCACTGTGTGTGTCTCCCTCTGTGTCTCACTGTGTGTGTCTCACTGTATGTGTCTCACTCTGTGTGTCTCACTGTGTGTGTCTCACTCTGTGTGTCTCACTGTGTGTGTCTCACTCTGTGTGTGTCACTCTGTGTGTCTCACTGTGTGTGTGTCTCTCTGTGTGTGTCTCACTCTGTGTGTCTCACTCTGTGTGTGTCACTCTGTGTGTGTCACTCTGTGTGTCTCTGTGTGTCTCACTGTGTGTGTCTCTGTGTCTCACTGTGTGTGTCTCACTCTGTGTGTGTCTCACTGTGTGTGTCTCTGTGTCTCACTGTGTGTGTGTCTCTCTGTGTGTGTCTCACTCTGTGTGTCTCACTCTGTGTCTCTGTGTGTCTCACTGTGTGTGTCTGTGTGTCTCACTCTGTGTGTGTCTCACTGTGTGTGTCTCTGTGTGTCTCTCTGTCTGTGTCTCACTGTGTTTCTCACAGTGTGTGTCTCTGTGTGTCTCTCTGTGTGTGTCTGTGTGTGTCTCACTGTGTGTGTCTCACTGTGTCTCTGTTTGTGTCTCACTGTGTGTGTCTCACTGTGTCTCACTGTGTCTCACTGTGTGTGTCTCACTGTGTGTGTCTGTGTGTCTCACTGTGTTGTCTCACTGTGTGTGTCTCACTGTGTGTGTCTCACTGTGTGTGTCTCACTGTGTCTCTGTGTGTGTCTCACTGTGTGTGTCTCACTGTGTCTCACTGTGTCTCACTGTGTGTGTCTCACTGTGTCTCACTGTGTGTGTCTGTGTGTCTCACTGTGTTGTCTCCCTCTGTGTCTCACTGTGTGTGTCTCACTGTCTGTATCTGTGTGTCTCACTCTGTCTCACTGTGTGTCTCACTGTGTGTGTCTCACTGTGTGTGTCTCACTGTGTGTGTCTCTGTGTCTCACTGTGTGTGTCTCACTCTGTGTGTCTCGCTGTGTGTGTCTCACTGTGTGTGTCTCTGTGTCTCACTGTGTGTGTCTCACTCTGTGTGTGTCACTCTGTGTGTCTGTGTGTCTCACCGTGTGTGTCTCACTGTGTGTGTCTGTATGTCTCTGTGTCTCACTGTGTGTGTCTCACTCTGTGTGTCTCTCTGTGTGTGTCTCACTGTGTGTTTCTCTGTGTCTCACTGTGTGTGTCTCCCTCTGTGTCTCACTGTGTGTGTCTCACTGTGTGTGTCTCACTGTGTGTGTCACTGTGTGTGTCTCACTGTGTGTGTCTCACTCTGTGTGTCTCACTGTGTGTGTCTGTGTGTCTCACTCTGTCTCACTGTGTCTCTCACTGTGTGTGTCTCACTGTGTGTGTCTCACTGTGTGTGTCTCACTGTGTGTGTCTGTGTGTCTCACTGTGTGTGTCTCACTGTGTGTGTCTCACTGTGTGTGTCTCACTGTGTGTGTCTCACTGTGTGTGTCTCACTGTGTGTGTCTGTGTGTCTCCCTGTGTCTCACTGTGTCTCTCACTGTGTGTGTCTCACTGTGTGTGTCTCACTGTGTGTGTCTGTGTGTCTCACTCTGTCTCACTGTGTCTCTCACTGTGTGTGTCTCTCTGTGTGTGTCTCACTGTGTGTGTCTCTGTGTCTCACTGTGTGTGTCTCCCTCTGTGTCTCACTGTGTGTGTCTCACTCTGTGTGTCTCACTGTGTGTGTCTCACTCTGTGTGTGTCACTCTGTGTGTCTCACTGTGTGTGTCTCTCTGTGTGTCTCTGTGTGTCTCACTGTGTGTGTCTCTGTGTCTCACTGTGTGTGTCTCACTCTGTGTGTGTGTCTCACTGTGTGTGTCTCTGTGTCTCACTGTGTGTGTGTCTCTCTGTGTGTGTCTCACTCTGTGTGTCTCACTCTGTGTCTCTGTGTGTCTCACTGTGTGTGTCTGTGTGTCTCACTCTGTGTGTGTCTCACTGTGTGTGTCTTACTGTGTGTGTCTCTGTGTGTCTCTCTTTCTGTGTCTCACTGTGTTTCTCACAGTGTGTGTCTCTGTGTGTCTCTCTGTGTGTGTCTGTGTGTGTCTCACTGTGTGTGTCTCACTGTGTCTCTGTTTGTGTCTCACTGTGTGTGTCTCACTGTGTCTCACTGTGTCTCACTGTGTGTGTCTGTGTGTCTCACTGTGTTGTCTCACTGTGTGTGTCTCACTGTGTGTGTCTCACTGTGTGTGTCTCACTGTGTCTCTGTGTGTGTCTCACTGTGTGTGTCTCACTGTGTCTCACTGTGTCTCACTGTGTGTGTCTCACTGTGTCTCACTGTGTGTGTCTGTGTGTCTCACTGTGTTGTCTCCCTCTGTGTCTCACTGTGTGTGTCTCACTGTCTGTATCTGTGTGTCTCACTCTGTCTCACTGTGTGTCTCACTGTGTGTGTCTCACTGTGTGTGTCTCACTGTGTGTGTCTCTGTGTCTCACTGTGTGTGTCTCACTCTGTGTGTCTCGCTGTGTGTGTCTCACTGTGTGTGTCTCTGTGTCTCACTGTGTGTGTCTCACTCTGTGTGTGTCACTCTGTGTGTCTGTGTGTCTCACCGTGTGTGTCTCACTGTGTGTGTCTGTGTGTCTCTGTGTCTCACTGTGTGTGTCTCACTCTGTGTGTCTCTCTGTGTGTGTCTCACTGTGTGTGTCTCTGTGTCTCACTGTGTGTGTCTCCCTCTGTGTCTCACTGTGTGTGTCTCACTGTGTGTGTCTCACTGTGTGTGTCTCACTGTGTGTGTCACTGTGTGTCTCACTGTGTGTGTCTCACTGTGTGTGTCTCACTGTGTGTGTCTCACTGTGTGTGTCTGTGTGTCTCCCTCTGTCTCACTGTGTCTCTCACTGTGTGTGTCTCACTGTGTGTGTCTCACTGTGTGTGTCTCACTGTGTGTGTCTGTGTGTCTCACTCTGTCTCACTGTGTCTCTCACTGTGTGTGTCTCTCTGTGTGTGTCTCACTGTGTGTGTCTCTGTGTCTCACTGTGTGTGTCTCCCTCTGTGTCTCACTGTGTGTGTCTCACTGTATGTGTCTCACTCTGTGTGTCTCACTGTGTGTGTCTCACTCTGTGTGTCTCACTGTGTGTGTCTCACTCTGTGTGTGTCACTCTGTGTGTCTCACTGTGTGTGTGTCTCTCTGTGTGTGTCTCACTCTGTGTGTCTCACTCTGTGTGTGTCACTTTGTGTGTGTCACTCTGTGTGTCTCTGTGTGTCTCACTGTGTGTGTCTCTGTGTCTCACTGTGTGTGTCTCACTCTGTGTGTGTCTCACTGTGTGTGTCTCTGTGTCTCACTGTGTGTGTGTCTCTCTGTGTGTGTCTCACTCTGTGTGTCTCACTCTGTGTCTCTGTGTGTCTCACTGTGTGTGTCTGTGTGTCTCACTCTGTGTGTGTCTCACTGTGTGTGTCTCTGTGTGTCTCTCTGTCTGTGTCTCACTGTGTTTCTCACAGTGTGTGTCTCTGTGTGTCTCTCTGTGTGTGTCTGTGTGTGTCTCACTGTGTGTGTCTCACTGTGTCTCTGTTTGTGTCTCACTGTGTGTGTCTCACTGTGTCTCACTGTGTCTCACTGTGTGTGTCTCACTGTGTGTGTCTGTGTGTCTCACTGTGTTGTCTCACTGTGTGTGTCTCACTGTGTGTGTCTCACTGTGTGTGTCTCACTGTGTCTCTGTGTGTGTCTCACTGTGTGTGTCTCACTGTGTCTCACTGTGTCTCACTGTGTGTGTCTCACTGTGTCTCACTGTGTGTGTCTGTGTGTCTCACTGTGTTGTCTCCCTCTGTGTCTCACTGTGTGTGTCTCACTGTCTGTATCTGTGTGTCTCACTCTGTCTCACTGTGTGTCTCACTGTGTGTGTCTCACTGTGTGTGTCTCACTGTGTGTGTCTCTGTGTCTCACTGTGTGTGTCTCACTCTGTGTGTCTCGCTGTGTGTGTCTCACTGTGTGTGTCTCTGTGTCTCACTGTGTGTGTCTCACTCTGTGTGTGTCACTCTGTGTGTCTGTGTGTCTCACCGTGTGTGTCTCACTGTGTGTGTCTGTATGTCTCTGTGTCTCACTGTGTGTGTCTCACTCTGTGTGTCTCTCTGTGTGTGTCTCACTGTGTGTGTCTCTGTGTCTCACTGTGTGTGTCTCCCTCTGTGTCTCACTGTGTGTGTCTCACTGTGTGTGTCTCACTGTGTGTGTCACTGTGTGTGTCTCACTGTGTGTGTCTCACTCTGTGTGTCTCACTGTGTGTGTCTGTGTGTCTCACTCTGTCTCACTGTGTCTCTCACTGTGTGTGTCTCACTGTGTGTGTCTCACTGTGTGTGTCTCACTGTGTGTGTCTGTGTGTCTCACTGTGTGTGTCTCACTGTGTGTGTCTCACTGTGTGTGTCTCACTGTGTGTGTCTCACTGTGTGTGTCTCACTGTGTGTGTCTGTGTGTCTCCCTCTGTCTCACTGTGTCTCTCACTGTGTGTGTCTCACTGTGTGTGTCTCACTGTGTGTGTCTCACTGTGTGTGTCTGTGTGTCTCACTCTGTCTCACTGTGTCTCTCACTGTGTGTGTCTCTCTGTGTGTGTCTCACTGTGTGTGTCTCTGTGTCTCACTGTGTGTGTCTCCCTCTGTGTCTCACTGTGTGTGTCTCACTCTGTGTGTCTCACTGTGTGTGTCTCACTCTGTGTGTGTCACTCTGTGTGTCTCACTGTGTGTGTGTCTCTCTGTGTGTGTCTCACTCTGTGTGTCTCACTCTGTGTGTGTCACTCTGTGTGTGTCACTCTGTGTGTCTCTGTGTGTCTCACTGTGTGTGTCTCTGTGTCTCACTGTGTGTCTCACTCTGTGTGTGTCTCACTGTGTGTGTCTCTGTGTCTCACTGTGTGTGTGTCTCTCTGTGTGTGTCTCACTCTGTGTGTCTCACTCTGTGTCTCTGTGTGTCTCACTGTGTGTGTCTGTGTGTCTCACTCTGTGTGTGTCTCACTGTGTGTGTCTCACAGTGTGTGTCTCTGTGTGTCTCTCTGTCTGTGTCTCACTGTGTTTCTCACAGTGTGTGTCTCTGTGTGTCTCTCTGTGTGTGTCTGTGTGTGTCTCACTGTGTGTGTCTCACTGTGTCTCTGTTTGTGTCTCACTGTGTGTGTCTCACTGTGTCTCACTGTGTGTGTCTCACTGTGTGTGTCTCACTGTGTGTGTCTGTGTGTCTCACTGTGTTGTCTCACTGTGTGTGTCTCACTGTGTGTGTCTCACTGTGTGTGTCTGTGTGTGTCTCACTGTGTGTGTCTCACTGTGTCTCACTGTGTCTCACTGTGTGTGTCTCACTGTGTCTCACTGTGTGTGTCTGTGTGTCTCACTGTGTTGTCTCCCTCTGTGTCTCACTGTGTGTCTCACTGTGTGTGTCTCACTGTGTGTGTCTCTGTGTCTCACTGTGTGTGTCTCACTCTGTGTGTCTCGCTGTGTGTGTCTCACTGTGTGTGTCTCTGTGTCTCACTGTGTGTGTCTCACTCTGTGTGTGTCACTCTGTGTGTCTGTGTGTCTCACCGTGTGTGTCTCACTGTGTGTGTCTGTGTGTCTCTGTGTCTCACTGTGTGTGTCTCACTCTGTGTGTCTCTCTGTGTGTGTCTCACTGTGTGTGTCTCTGTGTCTCACTGTGTGTGTCTCACTGTGTGTGTCTCACTGTGTGTGTCACTGTGTGTCTCACTGTGTGTGTCTCACTGTGTGTGTCTCACTCTGTGTGTCTCACTGTGTGTGTCTGTGTGTCTCACTCTGTCTCACTGTGTCTCTCACTGTGTGTGTCTCACTGTGTGTGTCTCACTGTGTGTGTCTCACTGTGTGTGTCTGTGTGTCTCACTGTGTGTGTCTCACTGTGTGTGTCTCACTGTGTGTGTCTGTGTGTCTCCCTCTGTCTCACTGTGTCTCTCACTGTGTGTCTCACTGTGTGTGTCTCACTGTGTGTCTCACTGTGTGTGTCTCACTGTGTGTGTCTCACTGTGTGTGTCTGTGTGTCTCACTCTGTCTCACTGTGTCTCTCACTGTGTGTGTCTCTCTGTGTGTGTCTCACTGTGTGTGTCTCTGTGTCTCACTGTGTGTGTCTCCCTCTGTGTCTCACTGTGTGTGTCTCACTGTATGTGTCTCACTCTGTGTGTCTCACTGTGTGTGTCTCACTCTGTGTGTCTCACTGTGTGTGTCTCACTGTGTGTGTCTCACTCTGTGTGTGTCACTCTGTGTGTCTCACTGTGTGTGTGTCTCTCTGTGTGTGTCTCACTCTGTGTGTCTCACTCTGTGTGTGTCACTCTGTGTGTCTCTGTGTGTCTCACTGTGTGTGTCTCTGTGTCTCACTGTGTGTGTCTCACTCTGTGTGTGTCTCACTGTGTGTGTCTCTGTGTCTCACTGTGTGTGTGTCTCTCTGTGTGTGTCTTACTCTGTGTGTCTCACTCTGTGTCTCTGTGTGTCTCACTGTGTGTGTCTGTGTGTCTCACTCTGTGTGTGTCTCACTGTGTGTGTCTCTGTGTGTCTCTCTGTCTGTGTCTCACTGTGTTTCTCACAGTGTGTGTCTCTGTGTGTCTCTCTGTGTGTGTCTGTGTGTGTCTCACTGTGTGTGTCTCACTGTGTCTCTGTTTGTGTCTCACTGTGTGTGTCTCACTGTGTCTCACTGTGTGTGTCTCACTGTGTGTGTCTGTGTGTCTCACTGTGTTGTCTCACTGTGTGTGTCTCACTGTGTGTGTCTCACTGTGTGTGTCTCACTGTGTGTGTCTGTGTGTCTCACTCTGTCTCACTGTGTGTCTCACTGTGTGTGTCTCACTGTGTGTGTCTCACTGTGTGTGTCTCTGTGTCTCACTGTGTGTGTCTCCCTCTGTGTCTCACTGTGTGTGTCTCACTGTATGTGTCTCACTCTGTGTGTCTCACTGTGTGTGTCTCACTCTGTGTGTCTCACTCTGTGTGTCTCACTGTGTGTGTCTCACTCTGTGTGTGTCACTCTGTGTGTCTCACGCTGTGTGTCTGTGTGTCTCACTGTGTGTGTGTGTCTCTCTCTGTGTGTCTCACTCTGTGTGTCTCACTCTGTGTGTCTCACTCTGTGTGTGTCACTCTGTGTGTGTCACTCTGTGTGTCTCTGTGTGTCTCACTGTGTGTGTCTGTGTGTCTCACTCTGTGTGTGTCTCACTGTGTGTCTCACTGTGTGTGTGTCTCTCTGTGTGTCTCACTGTGTGTGTCTCACTCTGTGTGTCTGTGTGTCTCACTGTGTGTGTGTCTCTCTGTGTGTGTCTCACTCTGTGTGTCTCACTCTGTGTGTGTCACTCTGTGTGTGTCACTCTGTGTGTCTCTGTGTGTCTCACTGTGTGTGTCTCTGTGTCTCACTGTGTGTGTCTCACTGTGTGTGTCTCTGTGTCTCACTGTGTGTGTGTCTCTCTGTGTGTGTCTCACTCTGTGTGTCTCACTCTGTGTGTCTTTGTGTGTCTCACTGTGTGTGTCTGTGTGTCTCACTCTGTGTGTGTCTCACTGTGTGTGTCTCACTGTGTGTGTCTCACTGTGTGTGTCTCTGTGTGTCTCTCTGTCTGTGTCTCACTGTGTTTCTCACAGTGTGTGTCTCTGTGTGTCTCTCTGTGTGTGTCTGTGTGTCTCACTATGTGTGTGTCTCTCTGTGTGTGTCACTCTGTGTGTGTCACTCTGTGTGTCTCACTGTGTGTGTCTGTGTGTCTCACTCTGTGTGTGTCTCACTGTGTGTGTCTCACTCTGTGTGTGTCACTCTGTGTGTCTCACTGTGTGTGTCTGTGTGTCTCACTCTGTGTGTGTCTCTCTGTGTGTGTCTCTCTGTGTGTGTCTCACTGTGTGTGTCTCACTGTGTTTCTCACAGTGTGTGTCTCTGTGTGTCTCACTGTGTCTGTCTGTGTGTCTCACTGTGTGTGTCTCACTGTGTGTGTCTCACTGTGTGTGTCTCACTGTGTGTGTCTGTGTGTCTCACTCTGTCTCACTGTGTGTCTCACTGTGTGTGTCTCACTGTGTGTGTCTCACTGTGTGTGCCTCACTGTGTGTGTCTCACTGTGTGTGTCTCATTGTGTGTGTCTGTGTGTCTCACTGTGTGTGTCTCACTGTGTGTGTCTCACTGTGTGTGTCTCACTGTGTGTGTCTCTGTGTCTCACTGTGTGTGTCTTTATGTCTCACTGTGTGTGTTTCACTGTGTGTGTCTCAGTGTGTGTCACTGTGTGTCTCACTGTGTGTGTCTCACTGTGTGTGTCTCACTCTGTGTCTCACTGTGTGTGTCACTGTGTGTCTCACTGTGTGTGTCTCACTGTGTGTGTCAGTGTGTGTCTCACTGTGTGTGTCTCACTGTGTGTGTCTCACTCTGTGTGTCTTTGTGTTTCACTGTGTGTGTCTCACTGTGTGTGTCACTGTGTGTCTCACTGTGTGTGTCTCACTGTGTGTGTCTCACTCTGTGTCTCACTGTGTGTGTCACTGTGTGTCTCACTGTGTGTGTCTCACTGTGTGTGTCTCACTCTGTGTGTCTCACTCTGTGTGTCTCTGTGTGTCTCACTGTGTGTGTCTGTGTGTCTCACTCTGTGTGTGTCTCACTGTGTGTGTCTCACTGTGTGTGTCTCTGTGTGTCTCTCTGTCTGTGTCTCTGTGTCTCACTGTGTGTATCTCACTGTGTGTGTCTCACTCTGTGTGTGTCTCACTGTGTGTGTCTCACTGTGTGTGTCTCTGTGTGTCTCTCTGTCTGTGTCTCTGTGTCTCACTGTGTGTATCTCACTGTGTGTGTCTCACTCTGTGTGTCTCACTGTGTGTGTCTCTCTGTGTGTGTATCTGTGTCTCTCTCTGTGTGTGTCTCACTGTGTCTGTCTGTGTGTCTCACTGTGTGTGTCTCACTGTGTGTGTCTCACTGTGTGTCTCACTCTGTGTGTCTCACTCTGTGTGTCTCATTGTGTGTGTCTGTGTGTCTCACTGTGTGTGTCTCACTGTGTGTGTCTGTGTGTCTCACTGTGTGTGTCTCTCTGTGTGTGTCTCACTGTGTGTGTCTCTCTGTTTGTGTGTCTCTGTGTGTGTCTCACTGTGTGTGTGTCTCACTGTGTGTGTCTCTGTGTCTCTGTGTCTCACTGTGTGTGTCTCACTGTGTGTGTCAGTGTGTGTCTCACTGTGTGTGTCTCACTGTGTGTGTCTCACTCTGTGTGTCTTTGTGTTTCACTGTGTGTGTCTCACTGTGTGTGTCACTGTGTGTCTCACTGTGTGTGTCTCACTGTGTGTGTCTCACTCTGTGTCTCACTGTGTGTGTCACTGTGTGTCTCACTGTGTGTGTCTCACTGTGTGTGTCTCACTCTGTGTGTCTCACTCTGTGTGTCTCTGTGTGTCTCACTGTGTGTGTCTGTGTGTCTCACTCTGTGTGTGTCTCACTGTGTGTGTCTCACTGTGTGTGTCTCTGTGTGTCTCTCTGTCTGTGTCTCTGTGTCTCACTGTGTGTATCTCACTGTGTGTGTCTCACTCTGTGTGTGTCTCACTGTGTGTGTCTCACTGTGTGTGTCTCTGTGTGTCTCTCTGTCTGTGTCTCTGTGTCTCACTGTGTGTATCTCACTGTGTGTGTCTCACTCTGTGTGTCTCACTGTGTGTGTCTCTCTGTGTGTGTATCTGTGTCTCTCTCTGTGTGTGTCTCACTGTGTCTGTCTGTGTGTCTCACTGTGTGTGTCTCACTGTGTGTGTCTCACTGTGTGTCTCACTGTGTGTGTCTCACTCTGTGTGTCTCACTGTGTGTGTCTCACTGTGTGTGTCTCACTGTGTGTGTCTGTGTGTCTCACTGTGTGTGTCTCTCTGTGTGTGTCTCACTGTGTGTGTCTCTCTGTTTGTGTGTCTCTGTGTGTGTCTCACTGTGTGTGTGTCTCACTGTGTGTGTCTCTGTGTCTCTGTGCCTCACTGTGTGTGTCTCACTGTGTGTGTCTCTGTGTCTCAATGTGTGTGGCTCACTGTGTGTGTCTCTGTGTCTCACTGTGTGTGTCTCACTGTGTGTGTCTCAGTGTGTGTGTCTCACTGTGTGTGTCTCTCTGTGTGTGTCTCACTGTGTGTGTCTCTCCGTGTGTGTCTCTCTGTGTGTGTCTCACTGTGTGTGTCTCACTGTGTGTGTCTCTGTCTCACTGTGTGTGTCTCACTGTGTGTCTCACTGTGTGTGTCTCTGTCTCACTGTGTGTGTCTCACTGTCTCTGTCTCACTGTGTGTCTCACTGTGTGTCTCACTGTGTGTGTCTCTGTGTGTGTCTCACTGTGTGTGTCTCACTGTGTGTGTCTCTGTGTGTGTCTCACTCTGTGTGTCTCACTGTGTGTGTCTCTGTCTCACTGTCTCTGTCTCACTGTGTGTGTCTCACTGTGTGTGTCTCTGTGTGTGTCTCACTGTGTGTGTCTCTGTGCCTCACTGTGTGTGTCTCACTGTGTGTGTCTCTGTGTGTGTCTCACTGTGTGTGTCTCTGTGTCTCTCTGTGTGTGTCTCACTGTGTGTCTCTGTGTCTCTCTTTGTGTGTCTCTGTGTGTGTCTCTGTGTCTCTGCGTGTGTAGTGGTGAGAGTGACGACCCTGTGTACGAGTCTCTGTCTCACTGTGTGTGTCTCTGTCTCATTGTGTGTGTCTCTGTGTCTCTGTGTGTGTAGTAGTGAGAGTGACGACCCTGTGTACGAGTCTCTGTCTCACTGTGTGTGTCTCTGTCTCACTGTGTGTCTCACTGTGTGTGTCTCTGTTTGTGTCTCTGTCTCACTGTGTGTGTCTCTGTCTCACTGTGTGTCTCACTGTGTGTCTCTGTGTCTCTGCGTGTGTCTCTGTCTCACTGTGTGTGTCTCTGTGTGCCTCTCTGTGTCTCTGTGTGTGTAGTGGTGAGAGTGACGACCCTGTGTACGAGTCTCTGTCTCACTGTGTGTGTCTCACTGTGTGTGTCTCACTGTGTGTGTCTCTGTCTCACTGTGTGTGTCTCACTGTGTGTCTCACTCTGTGTCTCACTGTGTGTGTCTCTGCGTGTGTAGTGGTGAGAGTGACGACCCTGTGTACGAGTCTCTGTGTCTCACTGTGTGTGTCTCTGTCTCACTGTGTGTGTCTCTGTCTCACTGTGTGTGTCTCTGTCTCACTGTGTGTCTCTCTGTCTCTCTGTGTCTCTCCGTGTGTGTCTCTCTGTGTGTGTCTCTGTCTCACTGTGTGTGTCTCACTGTGTGTGTCTCTGTGTCTCTGCGTGTGTAGTGGTGAGAGTGACGACCCTGTGTACGAGTCTCTGTCTCACTGTGTGTGTCTCACTGTGTGTGTCTCTGTCTCACTGTGTGTCTCTGTGTGTGTAGTGGTGAGAGTGACGACCCTGTGTACGAGTCTCTGTCTCACTGTGTGTGTCTCTGTCTCACTGTGTGTGTCTCTGTGTCTCTGTGTCTCTGTGTGTGTAGTGGTGAGAGTGACGACCCTGTGTACGAGTCTCTGTCTCACTGTGTGTGTCTCACTGTGTGTGTCTCTGTCTCACTGTGTGTGTCTCACTGTGTGTGTCTCTGTCTCACTGTGTGTGTCTCACTGTGTGTGTCTCACTGTGTGTGTCTCTGTCTCTGTGTGTGTAGTGGTGAGAGTGACGACTCTGTGTACGAGTCTCTGTCTCACTGTGTGTGTCTCACTGTGTGTGTCTCTGTCTCACTGTGTGTGTCTCTGTCTCACTGTGTGTGTCTCACTGTGTGTGTCTCTGTCTCACTGTGTGTGTCTCTGTGTGTGTAGTGGTGAGAGTGACGACCCTGTGTACGAGTCTCTGTCTCACTGTGTGTGTCTCACTGTGTGTGTCTCTGTGACTCTGTGTGTGTAGTGGTGAGAGTGACGACCCTGTGTACGAGTCTCTGGAGGAGTTCCACGTCTTTGCCCTGACCCACGTCCTCAAGAGGCACACACTGTGTGTCTCTGTGTCTGTGTGTGTGTAGTGGTGAGAGTGACGACCCTGTGTACGAGTCTCTGTCTCACTGTGTGTGTCTCACTGTGTGTGTCTCACTGTGTGTGTCTCACTGTGTGTGTCTGTGTGTGTAGTGGTGAGAGTGACGACCCTGTGTACGAGTCTCTGGAGGAGTTCCACGTCTTTGCCCTGACCCACGTTCTCAAGAGGCCGATCATCGTCATTGCTGACACGGTGCTCAGGGATTCGGGCGGAGAAGGTCTGTCTCACTGTCTCACTGTGTGTGTGTCTCTCTGTGTCTGTCTCACTGTGCGTGTCTCTCTGTGTCTCACTGTGTGTGTCTCTCTGTGTGTGTATCACTGTGTGTGTCTCGCTGTCTCACTGTGTGTGTCTCTCTGTGTGTGTCTCGCTGTCTCACTGTGTGTGTGTCTCTCTGTGTGTGTCTCTCTGTGTGTGTCTCGCTGTCTCACTGTGTGTGTGTCTCTCTGTGTCTCTGTGTGTCTCTCTGTGTGTCTCACTGTCTCACTGTGTGTGTCTCTCTGTGTCTGTCTCACTGTCTCACTGTGTGTGTCTGTCTCACTGTCTCACTGTGTGTGTGTCTCGCTGTCTCACTGTGTGTGTGTCTCTCTGTGTCTCTGTGTGTCTCTCTGTGTCTCTGTGTGTCTCACTGTGTGTCTCTCTCTGTGTCTCTGTGTGTGTGTCTCTCTGTGTCTCTGTGTGTCTCACTGTGTCTCTGTGTGTGTGTCTCACTGTCTCACTGTGTGTGTCTGTCTCACTGTCTCTCTGTGTGTGTCTGTTTCACTGTCTCACTGTGTGTGTCTCACTGTGTGTGTCTCACTGTGTGTGTGTCTCGCTGTGTGTGTCTCACTGTCTCACTGTGTGTGTCTCTGTCTCACTGTGTGTGTCTCTCTGTGTCTCTGTGTGTCTCACTGTGTGTGTCTCACTGTGTGTGTCTCTCTGTGTCTCTGTGTGTGTGTCTCACTGTGTGTGTGTCTCACTGTGTGTGTGTCTCACTGTGTGTGTGTCTCACTGTCTCACTGTGCGTGTCTCTCTCTGTGTGTGTCTCGCTGTCTCACTGTGTGTGTCTCACTGTGCGTGTCTCTCTGTGTGTCTCACTGTGTGTCTCTCTGTGTATGTATCACTGTGTGTGTCTCGCTGTCTCACTGTGTGTGTCTCTCTGTGTGTGTCTCTCTGTGTGTGTCTCGCTGTCTCACTGTGTGTGTGTCTCTCTGTGTCTCTGTGTGTCTCACTGTGTGTGTCTCTCTGTGTCTCTGTGTGTGTCTGTCTCACTGTCTCACTGTGTGTGTCTGTCTCACTGTCTCACTGTGTGTCTCTGTGTGTCTCTGTGTGTGTGTCTCACTGTGTTTGTCTCACAGTCTCACTGTGTGTGTCTCTGTCTCACTGTGTGTGTCTTTCTGTGTGTGTGTCACTGTCTCACTGTGTGTGTCTCACTGTGTGTGTCTCACTGTGTGTGTCTCTGTGTGTCTCACTGTGTGTGTCTCTCTGTGTCTCTGTGTGTGTCTCTCTGTGTGTGTCTCACTGTCTCACTGTGTGTGTCTCACTGTGTGTGTCTCACTGTGTGTGTGTCTCGCTGTCTCACTGTGTGTGTCTCTGTGTGTCTCACTGTGTGTCTCTGTGTGTGTCTCTCTGTGTCTCTGTGTGTGTCTCTGTGTCACTGTGTGTGTCTCTCTGTCTCACTGTGCGTGTCTCTCTGTGTCTCTGTGTGTCTCACTGTCTCACTGTGTGTGTCTCTCTGTGTGTGTTTCACTGTCTCACTGTGTGTATCTCTCTGTGTCTCACTGTGTGTGTCTCTCTGTGTGTGTCTCACTGTCTCACTGTGTGTGTCTATGTGTGTGTGTCTCTCTGTGTGTGTCTCACTGTGTGCCTCTCTGTGTGTCTCTCTGTGTGTGTCTCACTGTGTGTCTCTCTGTGTGTGTCTCTCTGTGTGTGTCTCTCTGTGTGTCTCTGTGTGTCTCACTGTCTCTCTGTGTGTGTCTCACTGCCTCACTGTGTGTGTGTCTCTCTGTGTCTCTGTGTGTCTCACTGTGTGTGTCTCTCTGTGTCTCTGTGTGTGTGTCTCTCTGTGTCTCTGTGTGTCTCACTGTGTGTGTCTCTCTGTGTGTCTCTGTGTCTCACTGTGTGTGTGTCTCACTGTCTCACTGTGTGTGTCTCACTGTCTCACTGTGTGTTTCTCACTGTCTCACTGTGTGTGTCTCTCTGTGTCTCTGTGTGTCTCACTGTGTGTGTCTCACTGTGTGTCTCTATGTGTCTCTGTGTGTGTGTCTCTGTGTCTCACTGTGTCTGTCTCACTGTCTCACTGTGTGTGTCTCTCTGTGTCTCACTGTGTGTCTCTGTGTGTGTGTCTCTCTGTGTCTCTGTGTGTGTCTCTGTGTCTCTGTGTGTGTCTCTCTGTCTCACTGTGTCTGTCTCACTGTCTCACTGTGTGTCTCTCTGTGTCTCTGTGTGTGTGTCACTGTGTGTCTCTGTGTGTTTCTCCGTGTGTATGTGTCTCACTGTCTCACTGTGTGTCTCTCTGTGTCTGTCTCACTGTGTGTGTCTCTCTGTGTCTGTGTGTGTCTCTCTGTGTGTCTCTCTGTGTCTCTCTGTGTCTCTCTGTGTCTCTGTGTGTGTCTCTCTTTGTCTCTGCGTGTGTCTCTGTGTCTCTCTATGTGTCTCTCTGTGTCTCTCTGTGTGTCTCTCTGTGTCTCTGTGTGTGTCTCTCTGTCTCACTGTGTGTGTCTCTCTGTGTGTCTGTATGTCTCACTGTCTCACTGTGTTTGTCTCACTTTGTGTGTCTCTCTGTCTCTGTATGTGTGTATCTGTGTGCGTCTCACTATCTCTCTGTGTCTCACTGTGTGTGTCTCTCTGTGTGTGTCTCACTGTGTCTCGGTGTGTGTCTCTGTGTCTCACTGTGTGTGTCTCACTGTGTCTCACTGTGTCTCTGTGTGTGTCTCTCTGTGTGTGTCTCACTGTGTCTCGGTGTGTGTCTCTGTGTGTCTCACTGTGTGTGTCTCACTGCGTCTCACTGTGTCTCTGTGTGTGTCACTGTGTGTTTCTCTGTGTGTGTCTCACTGTGTCTCACTGTGTGTCTCTCTGTGTGTGTGTCTCACTGTCTCTCCGTGTGTCTCTCTTTGTGTCTCACTGTGTGTGTCTCTCTGTGTCTCTGTGTGTGTCTCTCTATGTGTGTATCTGTGTCTCACTGTCTCGCTGTGTGTCTCTCTCTCACTGTGTCTCACTATCTCTCTGTGTGTCTTTCTGTGTGTGTCTCTCTGTGTTTCTGCGTGTCTTACTCTCTCTCTGTGTGTGTCTCTCTCACTGTCTCACTATCTCTCTGTGTGCTTTTGTGTTTCTCTGTGTATCACTGTGTGTCTCTGTGTGTCTCACTGTGTGTCTCTCTGTGTGTGCGTGTGTCTCACTGTCTCTCCGTGTGTCTCTCTGTCTCACTGTGTGTGTCTGTCTGTGTGTGTCTCTCTGTGTGTGTCTCACTATCTCTCTCTGTGTTTCACTGCCTCATTGTCTCTCTGTCTCACTGTGTCTCCGTCTGTGTGTCTCTGTCTGTGTGTCTCACTGTGCGTCTCTGTCTCACTGTCTCTCACTGTCTCACTAGCTCTCTCTGTGTCTCTCTGTGTCTCACTGTCTCACTGTCTCTCTTTGTCTCTGTCTGTGTGTCTCTGTCTATGTGTCTCACTGTTCGTCTCTGTCTCACTGTCTCTCACTGACTCACTGTCTGTGTGTCTCACTGTGTCTCTGTCTGTGTGTCTCTGTCTATGTGTCTCACTGTTCGTCTCTGTCTCACTGTCTCTCACTGTCTCTCACTGACTCACTATCTCTCTCTGTGTCTCTCTGTTTCTCACTGTCTCACTGTCTGTGTGTCTCACTGTGTCTCTGTCTGTGTGTCTCACTGTGTCTCACTATCTCTCTCTGTGTCTCACTGTCTCATTGTCTCTCTGTGTCTCACTGTGTCTCTGTCTGTGTGTCTCACTGTGCATCTCTGTCTCTCACTGTCTCACTAGCTCTATCTGTGTCTCTCTGTGTCTCACTGTCTCACTGTCTGTGTGTCTCACTGTGTCTCTGTCTGTGTGTCTCACTGTTCGTCTCTGTCTCACTGTCTCTCACTGTCTCACTAGCTCTCTCTGTGTCTCTCTGTGTCTCACTGTCTCACTGTCTGTGTGTCTCTGTCTGTGTGTCTCACTGTTCGTCTCTGTCTCACTGTCTCTCACTGACTCACTGTCTGTGTGTCTCACTGTGTCTCTGTCTATGTGTCTCACTGTGCGTCTCTGTCTCACTGTCTCTCACTGACTCACTATCTCTCTCCGTGTCTCTCTGTTCCTCACTGTCTCACTGTCTGTCTGTGTGTCTCACTGTGTCTCTGTCTATGTGTCTCACTGTGCGTCTCTGTCTCTCTGTGTCTCTCTGTCTCACTGTGTCTCTCTGTGTCTCTGTCTGTGTGTCTCTGTCTGTGTGTCTCACTGTGCGTCTCTGTCTCACTGTCTCTCACTGTCTCACTAGCTCTATCTGTGTCTCTCTGTGTCTCACTGTCTCACTGTCTCTCTGTGTCTCTGTCTGTGTGTCTCTGTCTATGTGTCTCACTGTTCGTCTCTGTCTCACTGTCTCTCACTGACTCGCTGTCTGTGTGTCTCACTGTGTCTCTGTCTGTGTGTCTCTGTCTGTGTGTCTCTGTCTCACTGTCTCTCACTGTCTCACTAGCTCTATCTGTGTCTCTCTGTGTCTCACTGTCTCTCTGTGTCTCTGTCTGTGTGTCTCTGTCTGTGTGTCTCACTGTTCGTCTCTGTCTCACTGTCTCTCACTGACTCACTGTCTGTGTGTCTAACTGTGTCTAACTGTGTCTCTGTCTGTGTGTCTCACTGTGTGTCTCTGTCTCACTGTCTCTCACTGTCTCACTATCTCTCTCTGTGTCTCTCTGTGTCTCACTGTCTCTCTGTGTGTCTGTCTGTGTGTCTCTGTCTGTGTGTCTCACTGTGTGTCTCTGTCTCACTGTCTCTCACTGACTCACTGTCTGTGTGTCTCACTGTCTCTCACTGTCTCTCACTGACTCACTGTCTGTGTGTCTCACTGTGTCTCTGTCTATGTGTCTCACTGTTCGTCTCTGTCTCACTGTCTCTCACTGTCTGTCTGTGTGTCTCTGTCTGTGTGTCTCACTGTGCGTCTCTGTCTCACTGTCTCTCACTGTGTCTCACTGTCTCACTATCTCTCTCTGTGTCTCTCTGTGTCTCTCTGTGTCACTGTCTCTCTGTGTCTCTGTCTGTGTGTCTCTGTCTATGTGTCTCACTGTTCGTCTCTGTCTCAATGTCTCTCACTGACTCACTATCTCTCTCTGTGTCTCTCTGTGTCTCTCTGTGTCACTGTCTCTCTGTGTCTCTGTCTGTGTGTCTCTGTCTATTTGTCTCACTGTTCGTCTCTGTCTCACTGTCTCTCACTGTCTCACTAGCTCTATCTGTGTCTCTCTGTGTCTCTCTGTCTCACTGTCTCTCTGTGTCTCTGTCTGTGTGTCTCTGTCTATTTGTCTCACTGTTCGTCTCTGTCTCACTGTCTCTCACTGACTCACTGTCTGTGTGTCTCACTGTGTCTCTGTCTGTGTGTCTCACTGCGTCTCTGTCTCACTGTCTCTCACTGTCTCACTAGCTCTCTCTGTGTCTCTCTGTGTCTCACTGTCTCACTGTCTCTCTCTGTGTCTCTCTGTGTCTCTCTGTGTCTCTCTATCTCACCGTCTCTCTGTGTCTCTGTCTGTGTGTCTCTGTCTATGTGTCTCACTGTTCGTCTCTGTCTCACTGTCTCTCACTGTCTCACTATCTCTCTCTGTGTCTCTCTGTGTCTCTCTGTGTCACTGTCTCTCTGTGTCTCACTGTGTCTCTGTCTATGTGTCTCAATGTGCGTCTCTGTCTCACTGTCTCTCACTGTCTCGCTATCTCTCTCTGTGTCTCTCTGTGTCTCTCTGTGTCTCTCTGTGTCACTGTCTCTCTGTGTCTCTGTCTGTGTGTCTCTGTCTGTGTGTCTCACTGTTCGTCTCTGTCTCACTGTCTCTCACTGACTCACTGTCTGTGTGTCTCACTGTGTCTCTGTCTGTGTGTCTCACTGTGCATCTCTGTCTCACTGTCTCTCACTGACTCACTATCTCTCTCTGTGTCTCTCTGTTTCTCACTGACTCACTGTCTGTGTGTCTCACTGTCTCTCTGTGTGTGTCTCACTGTGTCTCACTATCTCTCTCTGTGTCTCACTGTCTCATTGTCTCTCTGTGTCTCACTGTGTCTCTCCGTGTGTCTCACTGTGTGTGTCTGTCTGTGTGTGTCTCTCTGTGTGTGTCTCACTGTGTCTCACTATCTCTCTCTGTGTCTCACTGTCTCATTGTCTCTCTGTGTCTCTGTGTGTCTCTGTCTGTGTGTCTCACTGTGTCACTGTCTGTGTGTCTCACTGTGCGTCTCTGTCTCACTGTCTCTCACTGACTCGCTGTCTATGTGTCTCACTGTGTCTCTGTCTGTGTGTCTCACTGTGTGTCTCTGTCTCACTGTCTCTCACTGACTCACTATCTCTCTCTGTGTCTCACTGTCTCTCACTGACTCACTGTCTGTGTGTCTCACTGTGTCTCTGTCTGTGTGTCTCACTGACTCACTATCTCTCTCTGTGTCTCACTGTCTCACTGTCTCTCGCTGTCTCTCACTGTCTCACTGTGTCTCTGTCTGTGTGTCTCTGTCTATTTGTCTCACTGTTCATCTCTGTCTCACTGTCTCTCACTGACTCGCTGTCTCTGTGTCTCACTGTGTCTCTGTCTGTGTGTCTCACTGTGCGTCTCTGTCTCACTGTCTCTCACTGTCTCGCTATCTCTCTCTGTGTCTCTCTGTGTCTCTCTGTGTCACTGTCTCTCTGTGTCTCTGTCTGTGTGTCTCTGTCTATGTGTCTCACTGTTCGTCTCTGTCTCACTGTCTCTCACTGACTCACTATCTCTCTCTGTGTCTCTCTGTGTCTCTCTGTGTCACTGTCTCTCTGTGTCTCTGTCTGTGTGTCTCTGTCTATGTGTCTCACTGTTCGTCTCTGTCTCACTGTCTCTCACTGACTCGCTGTCTGTGTGTCTCACTGTGTCTCTGTCTGTGTCTCACTATCTCTCTCTGTGTCTCACTGTCTCATTGTCTCTCTGTGTCTCTGTCTGTGTGTCTCTGTCTATGTGTCTCACTGTTCGTCTCTGTCTCAATGTCTCTCACTGACTCACTGTCTGTGTGTCTCACTGTGTCTCTGTCTGTGTGTCTCACTGTGTCTCACTATCTCTCTCTGTGTCTCACTGTCTCACTGTCTCTCTGTGTCTCTGTCTGTGTGTCTCTGTCTATGTGTCTCACTGTTCGTCTCTGTCTCACTGTCTCTCACTGACTCACTGTCTGTGTGTCTAACTGTGTCTCTGTCTGTGTGTCTCACTGTTCGTCTCTGTCTCACTGTCTCTCACTGTCTCACTAGCTCTATCTGTGTCTCTCTGTGTCTCACTGTCTCACTGTCTCTCTGTGTCTCTGTCTGTGTGTCTCTGCCTATGTGTCTCACTGTTCGTCTCTGTCTCACTGTCTCTCGCTGTCTCTCACTGTCTCTCTGTGTGTCTGTCTGTGTGTCTCGCTGTGCGTCTCTGTCTCACTGTCTCTCACTGTGTCACTGTATCTCTCTGTCTCTATGTGTGTCCCTGTGTCTCCTTGTCTCCCCGAGTCTCCCTCCCAGTGTCTCTCTCTCTCACCGTGTCTCTCTCACCGTGTCTCTCTCCCTCACCGTGTCTCTCTCACCGTGTCTCTCTCACCGTGTCTCTCTCACCGTGTCTCTCTCTCTCACCGTGCCTCTCTCTCTCACTGTGTCTCTCTCACCGTGTCTCTCTCCCTCACCGTGTCTCTCTCACCGTGTCTCTCTCACCGTGTCTCTCTCACCATGTCTCTCTCTCTCACCGTGTCTCTCTCTCTCACTGTGTCTCTCTCTCTCACCGTGTCTCTCTCTCTCTCTCACCGTGTCTCTCTCTCTCACCGTGTCTCTCTCTCACCGTGTCTCTCTCTCTCTCTCACCATGTCTCTCTCTCTCACCGTGTCTCTCTCACCGTGTCTCTCTCACCGTGTCTCTCTCACCGTGTCTCTCTCTCACCGTGTCTCTCTCTCTCTCTCACCATGTCTCTCTCTCTCTCTCACCGTGTCTCTCTCACCATATCTCTCTCACCGTGACTCTCTCTCTCACCGTGTCTCTCTCACCGTGTCTCTCTCACCGTGTCTCTCTCACCATGTCTCTCTCTCTCACCGTGTCTCTCTCTCTCACTGTGTCTCTCTCTCTCACCGTGTCTCTCTCTCTCTCTCACCATGTCTCTCTCACTGTGTCTCTCTCACCGTGTCTCTCTCTCTCTCACCGTGTCTCTCTCTCCCTCTCACCGTGTCTCTCTCCCTCTCACCGTGTCTCTGCGGTGCAGCGTTTGCTCCGATCCCCTTTGGCGGTGTCTACCTCCCGGTGGAGATTCCCCCATCCCGGTGTCACCGGACTCCGCTGGTCCTGGCCTATGACCAGGCTCACTTCTCCGCCCTCGTCTCCACGGAGACGCGGAGACACGGAGACACGGAGACGCGGAGACACGGAGACACGGAGACACGGCCTGGGGCGCAGGACGGTGAGACGCACACACAGAGAGACGCGCGCACAGAGAGACACACGCAGAGAGACACGCAGAGAGACACACAGACACACACAGAGACACACAGACAGAGACACACACAGAGACACACACACACACAGAGACACACACACAGAGACACACACAGAGACACTGAGACACACACACAGAGACACACACACAGAGACACACAGACAGAGACACAGAGACACACACAGAGACACACACACAGAGACACACACACAGAGACACACACAGAGACACACACACACAGACACACACACAGAGACACACACACAGTGACACACACAGACACACACACAGAGACACACACAGTGACACACAGAGACACACACACAGACACACACACAGAGACACCCACAGAGACACACACACAGAGACACACACAGTGACACACGCAGAGACACACACAGAGACACACGCAGAGACACACGCAGAGACACACACAGAGACACACAGACACACACACAGAGACACACACAGAGACATACAGAGACACTGACAGAGACACACACAGAGACACACACACAAACACACACACAGAGAAACACACACACAGAGACACACACAGAGACACACACACACAGAGACACACACAGAGACACACACACACAGACACACACAGTGACACACAGAGACACACACAGAGACACACACAGTGACACACACAGAGACACACTCAGAGACACACAGAGACACACACAGAGACACACACAGAGACATACACAGACACACACAGAGACACACACACAGACACACACACACAGAGACACACACAGACACACACACAGAGACACACACAGAGACACACAGAGACACACACAGAGACACACACACAGAGACACACACAGACACACACACAGAGACACACACAGAGACACACACAGAGACACACACACAGAGACACACACACAGAGACACACACAGAGACACACACACAGACACACACAGAGACACGCACAGAGACACACACAGAGACATACACAGAGAGAGACACACACACAGAGACACACACACAGAGACACACATACAGAGACACACACACACATACACACACAGAGAGACACACACAGACACACACAGACACACACAGACACATACACAGACACACACACAGACATACACACAGAGACACACACACAGAGACACACACACAGAGACACACACACAGAGACACACAGACAGACACACACACAGAGACATACACAGAGAGAGACACACACACACATACACACACAGAGACACACACACAGAGACACAGACACACACAGAGACACACACAGAGACACGCACAGAGACACACACAGAGACATACACTGAGAGAGACACACACACAGAGACACACACAGAGACACACATACAGAGACACACACACACATACACACACAGAGACACACACACAGAGACACAGACACACACAGAGACACACACAGAGACACGCACAGAGACACACACAGAGACATACACAGAGAGAGACACACACACAGAGACACACACACAGAGACACACATACAGAGACACACACACACATACACACACAGAGAGACACACACAGACACACACAGACACACACACAGACACACACACAGACATACACACAGAGACACACACAGAGACACACACACAGAGACACACAGACAGAGACACACACAGAGACACACACAGAGACACACACAGAGACACACACAGAGACACACACAGAGACACACACAGAGACACACACAGAGACACACACACAGAGACACACACACAGAGACACACACAGAGATACACACAGAGACACACACGCAGAGACACACACACAGACACACACAGAGACACACACAGAGACACAACAACAACAACAACAACCGCCATTCGCCACTAAGTGGCGGTGACGTCACCACGACGCTTGTGCCAGGCTATGTGCACCCTGAGGCCACGTGAAGTGTCGAACGCCCGCTGGCAGGAGGTCACGGGGCAGACCCAGGTGCCACGGGTCGACTGACTGAGATGACTGGCTGATGCACCACCTGTGCCCCCTACTGTGCCAACCTGCTGTGCTTTAGCCACCCGGCGCTCCGCTCGCTGTTGTGAGCGTCGCTCCTCCGCCCTCCGTTGTTGTTGGAGGGCGACTGCGTCCAACTGCCCAGTAGCATCCTTCACGAGCCTCCTCCACAGAGGCCGATCTTGACACCGCTGGTACCAGTCATCGGCAAGTCCACTCAGCTCCACGTCCTCCTGTACCACATCACTCCATCTCTTCTCTAGCCCGTGCCGCGCCCGCTTAGCCCCCTCAATCCGGCCAAACAAAAGCTGTTTCGGCATGCGGTGGCTGGGCATGCGGGCTACATGACCCAGCCATCGCAGCCTTGCCTGCCGGAGGAGCTCACCGATGGGACCCTGCCCAGATCTTTCAAGGATTTGTGAGCTCCTCACACAATCCAGTCTGGTTAAACCCAGGATGGATCGTAGGCAGGTCAGCCTAAATGTTTCTAACCGGCGAAGATGTTCCATTAGGGGGGTCCACGTTTCGCAAGCGTAGAGAAGGGAGGGAATGACCGTGGCCGAGAAGACCTGAAGCTTAGTGCGGAGCGACAGACCAGGTAGCTTCCACACAGCGTTACGCAACCGATGAAAAGATATTGCCGCTCGACTGATTCGGAGTGAGACCTCTGCTGTTAAACTGGAGCCAGTCATAAGCACACTGCCCAGGTATGGGAAACTCTCCACTCTCTCCACAACTGCCCCATCACCGATTGGGAGTTGTGGGGGTGGAGTGTCCGATGGTACAAAACACCCAGGCAGGTGCTTAGTTTTGGTGGGGCTGATGGTAAGGCCCCACCTCTTAGTGGCACGCTCCAGTCTCAGCAGCAGCGTCTCCAACTCCTCCTCTGACTGAGCAGCTATTACCAAGTCATCAGCATACATAACGTGGTTGAGCAATAGGGAGCCATCCCTTGACCGCACCCGGGCATCGATTAGCCTCCCATTATATCTGTACCATATGGAGATTCCCCCGGTACAGCAATTGAAGGCTTCACGAACTACGTGGTCAAAATAGATGTTAAATAATGTGGGAGCCAGAGGACATCCCTGTCGCACCCCAAGGTGTACAGGGAATGGCTCTGACTCCCGGCCACGTAGTTTTACCCGGGCCCGCTCACCATCATGAAGGTCCTTAATGATCGTGAGCAGAGGGTCAGGTACTCCAAAAGCACGAAGAACGACCCAGAGCCCAGGCCTACTGATGGTATCATAGGCCTTGACCAGGTCAATAAAGCAGAGATGTAGGTCTTGTTGGAATTCCCTACACCTCTGCTGTAGGAGACGGACAGAAAATATGGCATCTGTGCAGGACCGCCCTTTCCTGAAACCGCATTGGGGCTCCGCAAGCCTCTCCTCAGCGTGCCTGGCAAGGCGATGCTGAATAATCCTTGCCAGGACCTTTCCCGGCACACTGAGGAGTGAGATGCCCCTGTAGTTGTTACAGTCTGTGCGGTCCCCCTTCTTAAAAAGGGGGACCACCAGGGCATCCTTCCAATCCTGCGGAACCCGTCCAGTGGTCCAGACTGTTGTTATGATGTCATATAGGGCAGTCTGTGCACAAACGCCACCCTCCCTCAGCATTTCGCTTGGGAGATCATCTCTGCCCGCTGCCTTTCCTGGTCTCAGACTCCGGATCGCCTTCAATACTTCCTCAGCAGATGGCACCTCAGCCAGCCACTCACAGGGGGTGACTTCATCCAATATTTGAGGCACCGCAGCCTCAGCACAGAGACACACACACACAGACACACACACAGACACACACACAGAGACACACACACAGAGACACACACAGAGACACACACACAGAGACACTGAGGCACACACAGAGACACACACACTCACACAGACACACACACTGAGATACATACACACACACTGAGAGACACACATACACAGAGACACACACACACAGAGACACACACACACACACAGAGACACACAGAGACACACACAGAGACACACACAGAGACACACACAGACAGAGAGACACACAGAGAGACACACACAGAGACACACACAGAGACACACACAGAGACACACACAGACAGAGAGACACACAGAGAGAGAGACACACAGAGACACACACAGACAGAGAGACACACAGAGACACAGACAGAGACACACACAGAGACACGGAGACACGGCCTGGGGCACAGGACGGTGAGACACGGGGACACACACAGAGACATGGTGGTTGTGGTTAATGTTGTGGTGGTTGTGGTTAATGTTGTGGTGGTTGTGGTTAATGTTGTGGTGGTTGTGGTTAATGTTGTGGTGGTTGTGGTTAATGTTGTGGTGATGATGATGGTTGTGGTTAATGTTGTGGTGGTGTTGTGGTTAATATTGTGGTGGTGTTGTGGTTAATGTTGTGGTGGTAGTTGTTGTTGTGGTTAATGTTGTGGTGGTGTTGTGGTTAATATTGTGGTGGTGTTGTGGTTAATGTTGTGGTGGTGGTGGTTGTTGTGGTTAATGTTGTGGTGGTTGTTGTGGTTAATGTTGTGGTGGTGTTGTGGTTAATGTTGTGGTGGTGGTTGTTGTGGTTAACGTGGTGGTTAATGTTGTGGTGGTTGTGGTGCTGGTGGCTAATGTCGTGGTGGTTGTGGTTAATGTTGTGGTGGTGTTGTGGTTAATATTGTGGTTAATGGTGTGGTTGTTGTTGTGGTGGTGGTTGTTGATGTGGTGGTTAATGTTGTGGTGGTGTTGTGGTTAATGTTGTGGTTAATGTTGTGGTGGTGGTTAATGTTGTGGTTAATGTTGTGGTTAATGTTGTGGTGGTGTTGTTGTGGTGGTTAATGTTGTGGTTAATGTTGTGGTTGGTGTTGTGGTGGTGGTGTTGTTGTGGTGGTTAATGTTGTTATTAATGTTGTGGTTAATATTGTGGTTGTTGTTGTGGTGGTGGTTGTTGATGTGGTGGTTAATGTTGTGGTTAATGTTGTGGTTTTTGTGTTGGTTGTTGTGGTGGTGGTGGTTAATGTTGTGGTTAATGTTGTGGTTGTTGTGTTGGTTGTTGTGGTGGTGGTTAATGTTGTGGTTAATGTTGTGGTTGTTGTTGTGGTGGTGGTTGTTGTGGTGGTGGTTAATGTTGTGGTTAATATTGTGGTTAATGTTGTGGTTAATGTCGTGGTGGTGGTTAATGTTGTGGTTAATGTTGTGGTTAATGTTGTGGTGGTGGTTGTTGTGGTGGTGGTTAATGTTGTGGTGGTGGTTAATGTTGTGGTGGTGGTTAATGTTGTTGTGGTGGTTGTTGTGGTGGTGGTGGTTAATGTTGTGGTTAATGTTGTGGTGGTGGTGTTGTTGTGGTGGTTAATGTTGTGGTTGTTGTTGTGGTTAATGTTGTGGTGGTGGTGTTGTTGTGGTGGTTAATGTTGTGGTTAATGTTGTGGTTGTTGTTGTGGTTGTTGTGGTGGTGGTGGTTGTTGTGGTGGTGGTTAATGTTGTGGTGGTGGTTAATGTTGTTGTGGTGGTTGTTGTTGTGGTGGTGGTGGTTAATGTTGTGGTTGTTGTTGTTGTGGTGGTGGTGTTGTTGTGGTGGTTAATGTTGTGGTTAATGTTGTGGTTGTTGTTGTTGTGGTTGTTGTGGTGGTGGTGGTTGTTGTGGTGGTGGTTAATGTTGTGGTGGTGGTTAATGTTGTTGTGGTGGTTGTTGTGGTGGTGGTGGTTAATGTTGTGGTTAATGTTGTGGTGGTGGTGTTGTTGTGGTGGTTAATGTTGTGGTTGTTGTTGTGGTTAATGTTGTGGTGGTGGTGTTGTTGTGGTGGTTAATGTTGTGGTTAATGTTGTTGTGGTGGTTAATGTTGTGGTTAATGTTGTGGTTGTTGTTGTGGTGGTGGTGTTGTTGTGGTGGTTAATGTTGTGGTTGTTGTTGTTGTGGTTGTTGTGGTGGTTGTTGTGGTGGTGGTTAATGTTGTGGTGGTGGTTAATGTTGTTGTGGTGGTTGTTGTGGTGGTGGTGGTTAATGTTGTGGTTGTTGTTGTGGTTGTTGTGGTGGTGGTGGTGGTGGTGTTGAGTCAGCGTTGGTGCCGCTGACTGATGCTCTGCACGAGCTGCTTCCTCTACACTTCGCTGTCGACCCTGGGGACAGCTGGGACGGAGACATCTCCAGCTGCAGGTCACTCGCTGTCTCTCTGTCTCGCTGTCTCTCTGCTGTGTCTGTCTCTCTGTCTCTCTGTGTCTCTGTCTCTCTCTGTGTCTGTCTCTCTGTCTCTCTGTGTCTCTCTGTGTCTCTGTCTCTCTCTGTGTCTGTCTCTCTGTCTCTCTGTGTCTCTCTGTGTCTCTGTGTCTCTCTGTGTCTCTGTCTCTCTGCTGTGTCTGTCTCTCTGTCTCTGTCTCTCTGTGTCTCTGTGTCTCTCTGTGTCTCTCTGCTGTGTCTCTGTGTGCCTCTGTGTCTCTGTGTCTCTCTGTGTCTCTGTGTCTCTGTCTGTGTCTCTGTGTCTCTTTGTGTCTCTCTGCTGTGTCGCTGTGTGTCTCTCTGTGTGTCTCTGTGTCTCTGTGTCTCTCTGTCTCTGTCTCTCTGTGTCTCTGTGTGTCTCTCTCCGTCTCTCTCTGTGTCTCTCTGTCTCTCTGTCTCTCTGCTGTGTCTGTGTCTCTGTCTCTCTGTGTCTGTCTCTCTGTGTCTCTGTGTCTCTCTGTGTCTCTGTCTCTCTCTGTGTCTCTCTGCTGTGTCTCTGTGTGCCTCTCTGTGTGTGTCTCTGTGTCTCTCTGTCTCTCTGCTGTGTCTGTCTCTCTGTCTCTGTCTCTCTGTGTCTCTGTGTCTCTGTGTCTCTCTGTGTCTCTGTCTCTCTGCTGTGTCTGTCTCTCTGTCTCTCTGCTGTGTCTGTCTCTCTGTCTCTGTCTCTCTGTGTCTGTCTCTCTGTGTCTCTCTGTGTCTCTCTCTGTGTCTCTCTGCTGTGTCTCTGTGTGTCTCTGTGTCTCTGTCTCTCTCTGTGTCTCTCTGTGTCTCTCTGTGTCTCTGTGTCTCTGTCTGTGTGTCTCTGTGTCTCTCTGTGTCTCTCTGTCTGTGCCTCTGTGTCTCTGTGTGTCTCTGTCTCTCTGCTGTGTCTGTCTCTCTGTCTCTGTCTCTCTGTGTCTGTCTCTCTGTGTCTCTCTGTGTCTGTGTCTCTCTCTGTGTCTCTCTGCTGTGTCTCTGTGTGTCTCTCTGTGTCTCTCTGTCTGTGCCTCTGTGTCTCTGTGTGTCTCTCTCCGTCTCTCTCTGTGTTTCTCTGTGTCTCTGTGTCTCTGTCTGTGTCTCTGTGTCTCTTTGTGTCTCCCTGCTGTGTCTCTCTGTGTCTCTCTGTGTGTCTCTGTGTGTCTCTGTGTCTCTGTCTCTATGTGTCTCTGTGTGTCTCTCCGTCTCTCTCTGTGTCTCTCTGCTGTGTCTCTCTGTGTCTCTGTGTGTCTCTCTGTGTCTCTGTCTCTCTCTGTGTCTCTCTGCTGTGTCTCTGTGTGCCTCTCTGTGTGTGTCTCTGTGTCTCTGTGTCTCTGTGTCTCTCTGTGTCTCTGTCTGTGTCTCTTTGTGTCTCTCTGCTGTGTCTCTGTGTGTCTCTCTGTGTGTCTCTGTGTCTCTGTGTCTCTCTGTCTCTGTCTCTCTGTGTCTCTGTGTGTCTCTCTCCGTCTCTCTCTGTGTCTCTCTGTCTCTCTGTCTCTCTGCTGTGTCTGTCTCTCTGTCTCTCTGTGTCTGTCTCTCTGTGTCTCTGTGTCTCTCTGTGTCTCTGTCTCTCTCTGTGTCTCTCTGCTGTGTCTCTGTGTGCCTCTCTGTGTGTGTCTCTGTGTCTCTTTGTCTCTCTGCTGTGTCTGTCTCTCTGTCTCTGTCTCTCTGTGTCTGTCTCTCTGTGTCTCTGTGTCTCTCTGTGTCTCTGTCTCTCTCTGTGTCTCTCTGCTGTGTCTCTGTGTGCCTCTCTGTGTGTGTCTCTGTGTCTCTCTGTCTCTCTGCTGTGTCTGTCTCTCTGTCTCTGTCTCTCTGTGTCTGTCTCTCTGTGTCTCTGTGTCTCTCTGTGTCTCTGTCTCTCTCTGTGTCTCTCTGCTGTGTCTCTGTGTGCCTCTGTGTGTGGGTCTCTGTGTCTCTGTGTCTCTCTGTGTCTCTGTGTCTCTGTCTGTGTCTCTGTGTCTCTTTGTGTCTCTCTGCTGTGTCTCTGTGTGTCTCTCTGTGTGTCTCTGTGTCTCTCTGTCTCTGTCTCTCTGTGTCTCTGTGTGTCTCTCTCCGTCTCTCTCTGTGTCTCTCTGTCTCTCTGTCTCTCTGCTGTGTCTGTGTCTCTGTCTCTCTGTGTCTGTCTCTCTGTGTCTCTGTGTCTCTCTGTGTCTCTGTCTCTCTCTGTGTCTCTCTGCTGTGTCTCTGTGTGCCTCTCTGTGTGTGTCCCTGTGTCTCTGTGTCTCTCTGTGTCTCTGTGTCTCTGTCTGTGTCTCTGTGTCTCTTTGTGTCTCTCTGCTGTGTCTCTGTGTGTCTCTCTGTGTGTCTCTGTGTCTCTGTGTGTCTCTCTCCGTCTCTCTCTGTGTCTCTCTGCTGTGTCTCTCTGTGTCTCTGTGTGTCTCTCTGCTGTGTCTCTGAGTCTCTCTACTGTGTCTGTGTGTCTCTGTGTCTCTCTGTGTCTCTCTGTGTCACTGTCTCTCTGTGTCTCTTTGTCTCTGCTGTGTCTCTCTACTGTGTCTGTGTGTCTCTGTGTGTCTCTCTCCATCTCTCTCTGTGTCTCTCTGCTGTGTCTGTGTCTCTCTACTGTGTCTCTCTGTGTGTGTCTCTCTCTGTCTAACTGTGTGTCTCTCTGTGTCTCTGTGTGTCTCTCTGCTGTGTCTGTGTGTCTCTGTGTCTCTCTGTGTCTCTCTGTGTCACTGTCTCTCTGTGTCTCTGTGTCTCTCTACTGTGTCTCTCTACTGTGTCTGTGTGTCTCTGTGTCTCTCTGTGTGTCTCTCTGTCTCTGTGTGTCTCTCTGCTGTGTCTCTGTGTCTCTCTACTGTGTCTCTCAGTGTGTCTCTGTGTCTCTCTGCTGTGTCTCTCTGTGTCTTTCTCTGTGTGTCTCTGTGTCTCTCTCTCTGTGTATCTGTCTCTCTCTGTGTCTCTGTGTCTCTCTGTGTGTCTCTGTGTCTCTCTCTGTCTAACTGTGTGTCTGTGTCTCTCTCTGTGTCTCTGTGTGTCTCTCTGCTGTGTTTCTGTGTCTCTGTGTCTCTCTACTGTGTCTCTCTGTGTGTCTCTGTGTCTCTCTGAGTCTCTCTACTGTATCTGTGTGTCTCTGTTTCTCTCTGTGTCTCTCTCTGTCTAACTGTGTGTCTCTGTCTCTCTGTGTCTCTGTGTCTCTCTGTGTGTCTCTGTGTCTCTCTACTGTGTCTCTCTGTGTGTCTCTGTGTCTCTCTCTGTGTCTCTGTGTCTGTGTCTCTCAGTGTCTCTGTCTCTCTGTGTCTCTCTGTCTCTGTGTCTCTGTGTCTCTCTCTGTGTCTCTGTGTCTCTCTCTGTCTAACTGTGTGTCTCTGTGTCTCTGTGTGTCTCTCTGCTGTGTCTCTGTGTCTCTGTGTCTCTCTACTGTGTCTCTCTGTGTGTCTCTGTGTCTCTCTGAGTCTCTCTACTCTGTCTGTGTGTCTCTGTTTCTCTCTGTGTCTCTCTCTGTCTAACTGTGTGTCTCTGTCTCTGTCTCTCTGTGTCTCTGTGTCTCTCTGTGTGTCTCTGTGTCTCTCTACTGTGTCTCTCTGTGTGTCTCTGTGTCTCTCTCTGTGTCTCTGTGTCTGTGTCTCTCTGTGTCTCTGTCTCTCTGTGTCTCTCTGTCTCTGTGTCTCTCTCTGTGTCTCTGTGTCTCTCTCTGTCTAACTGTGTGTCTCTGTGTCTCTGTGTGTCTCTCTGCTGTGTCTCTGTGTCTCTGTGTCTCTCTACTGTGTCTCTCTGTGTGTCTCTGTGTCTCTCTGAGTCTCTCTACTCTGTCTGTGTGTCTCTGTCTCTCTGTGTCTCTGTGTGTCTCTGTGTCTCTCTGTGTGTCTCTGTCTCTCTCTGTGTCTATCGCTGTGTTTCTCTGTGTCTCTGTGTCTCTCTACTGTGTCTCTGTGTCTCTCTGCTGTGTCTCTCTGTATCTCTCTCTGTCTCTGTCTCTCTGGTTCTGTCTCTCTGCTGTATCTCTCTGTCTAACTGTGTGTCTCTGTCTCTCTCTATGTCTCTCTGCTGTGTCTCTCTGTCTCTCTCTGTCTCTGGCTCTGTCTCTGTCTCTCTGGTTCTGTCTCTCTGCTGTGTCTCTCTGTCTAACTGTGTGTCTCTGTCCCTCTCGCTGCGTCTATCCGTGTGGCTGTCTCCCTGCTGTGTCTCCCTGCTGTGTTTTTTGTGTTTGTGTCTCTGTGTCTCTCGCTGTGTCTCTGTGTCTCTCTGCTGTGTCTCTCTGTGTCTCTCTGTGTCTCTCTGCTGTGTCTCTCTGTGTCTCTCTGTCTCTCTGTGTCTCTCTCTGTGTCTTTCTGTGTCTCTCTGTGTCTTTCTGTGTCTCTCTGTGTCTCTCTGCTGTGTCTCTCTGTGTCTCTCTGTCTCTCTGTGTCTCTCTCTGTGTCTTTCTGTGTCTCTCTGTGTCTTTCTGTGTCTTTCTGTGTCTCTATGTGTCTCCGTGTCTCTCTGTGTCTCTCTGTATCTCCCTCTGTCTCTGTCTCTCTCCGTCTCTCTCTGTGTCTCTCTGCTGTGTCTCTGTCTAACTGTGTGTCTCTGTCTCTCTCTGTGTCTCTCTGCTGTGTCTCTGTGTCTCTCTGTGTCTCTCTCTGTGTCTCTGTGTCTCTCTGTATCTCTCTCTGTCTCTCTCCGTCTCTCTCTGTGTTTCTCTGCTGTGTCTCTCTGTCTAACTGTGTGTCTCTGTCTCTCTCCGTCTCTCTCTGTGTCTCTCTACTGTGTCTGTGTGTCTCCATTTGTGTCTCTGTCTCTCTGTCTCTGTCTCTCTGCTGTGTCTCTGTGTCTCTCTGTGTCTCTCTACTGTGTCTGTGTGTCTCCATGTGTGTCTCTGTCTCTCTGTCTCTCTGCTGTGTCTCTATGTCTCTCTGTGTCTCTCTGTATCTCTCTCTGTCTCTGTCTCTCTCCGTCTCTCTCTGTGTCTCTCTGCTGTGTTTCTCTGTCTAACTGTGTGTCTCTGTCTCTCTCCGTCTCTCTCTGTGTCTCTGTGTGTGTCTATCTGTGTCTCTCTCTGTGTCTCTGTGTCTCTCTGTGTCTCTCTGTATCTCTCTGTCTCTGTCTCTCTCCGTCTCTCTCTGTGTCTCTCTGCTGTGTCTCTCTGTCTAACTGTGTGTCTCTGTCCCTCTCTGTCTCTGTCTCTCTGTGTCTCTCTGTGTGTCTCTGTGTCTCTCTGTGTCTCTCCCCGTGTCTCTCCCCGTGTCTCACCCCGTGTCTCTCCCCGTGTCTCTCCCCGTGTCTCACCCCGTGTCTCTCCCCGTGTCTCTCCCCGCGTGTCTCCGTGTCTCTCCCCGCGTCTCTCCCTGCGTGTCTCCGTGTCTTACCCTGTGTCTCACTCCGTGTGTCCCCGTGTCTCCCTGCGTGTCTCCGTGTCTTACCCTGTGTCTCACCCCATGTGTCCCCGTGTCTCCCTGCGTGTCTCCGCAGGCTGTCTCTGTCTCTGGAGCAGCGTCTGGAGCTGCTGCACTCCTACATGGACGTCGTCTGTGTCCCTTACCCTGACGAGGGGCAGGTAAACAACATCAACAACAACATCAACAACAACATCAACAACATCAACAACAACATCAACATCAACAACAACATCAACAACATCAACAACAACATAAGCGTCAACATTAACGTCATCAACATCGTCAACAACAACATCAACAACAACATCAACAACATCAACAACAACGTCAACATCATTAACGTCATCAACATCATCGTCGTCAACATCGTCAACATCATCAACAACAACATCAACAAGAACATGAACATCCACAACATCATCATCAACATCATCACTATACACTACACTATACACTACACTACTATACACTATACTGTACACTACACTATACACTACACTACTATACACTACACTATACACTACACTACTATACACTATACTGTACACTACACTATACACTACACTACTATACACTACACTACTATACACTACACTACTATACACTGCACTATACACTACACTACTATACACTACACCACTATACACTACACTACTATACACTGCACTATACACTCCACTATACACTACATTACTATACACTACACTACTATACTAAACACTACACTACTCTACACTACACTATACACTACACTATACGCTACACTACTATACACTACACACTACACTATACACTACACACTGCACCACTATACACTACACTACTATACACTACACTATACACTACACTACTACACACTACACTATACACTACACTACTATACACTACACTATACACTACGACACACTACACTACTATACACTACACTATACACTACACTATACACTACACTATACACTACACTACTATACACTACACTACTATACACTACACTATACACTACACTACTATACACTACACTACACACTACACTACAACACACTACACTACTATACACTACACTAATATACACTACACTATACACTACACTACTATACACTACACTACTACACACTACACTACTATACACTACACACTACACTATACACTACACTACTATACACTACACTACTATACACTACACTACTATACACTACACACTACACTACATTACTATACACTACACTACTACACACTACATTACTATACACTACAGACTACACTACTATACACTATACACTACACTACTATACACTACACACTACACTACACTACTATACACTACACTACTATACACTACACCACTATACACTACACATTACACACTACACTATACACTACTACACACTACACTACTACACACTACACTACTACACACTACACTACTATACACTATACACTACACTACTATACACTACACTACTATACACTACACTACTATACACTACACTATACACTACACTATACACTACACTACTATACACTACACTACACACTACACTACAACACACTACACTACTATACACTACACTAATATACACTACACTATACACTACACTACTATACACTACACTACTATACACTACACTACTACACACTACACTACTATACACTACACACTACACTATACACTACACTACTATACACTACACTACTATACACTACACTACTATACACTACACACTACACTACATTACTATACACTACACTACTACACACTACATTACTATACACTACAGACTACACTACTATACACTATACACTACACTACTATACACTACACACTACACTACACTACTATACACTACACTACTATACACTACACCACTATACACTACACATTACACACTACACTATACACTACTACACACTACACTACTACACACTACACTACTACACACTACACTACTATACACTACACACTACACTACTACACACTACACTACTACACACTACACTACTATACACTACACTACTATACACTACACACTACACTACTATACACTACACACTACACTACACTACTACACAGTACACTACACACTACACTACTACACACTACACTACACTACTACACAGTACACTACACAGTACACTACTACACACTACACTATACACACTACACTACACACTACACTACACACTACACTACTATACACTACACTACACACTACACTACTACACAGTACACTACACACTACACTACACTGTACTCTACACTGTACTCTACGATGTGACGATGATGAACGTCGTCAATGCGATCGGTCCCAAGTGCAGTCTGGGGGTGGTGGTGGAGGGGCGTGAGGCGTCCCACGATCCTGTCCGATGGTGATGTTGTCCGATGGTGATCCTGTCCGATGGTGATCCTGTCCGATGGTGATCCTGTCCGATGGTGATCCTGTCCGATGATGATGTCCGATGGTGATCCTGTCCGATGGTGATCCTGTCCGATGGTGATCCTGTCCGATGGTGATCTTGTCCTATGGTGATCTTGTCCCATGATGATGTCCGATGGTGATCCTGTCCGATGGTGATCTTGTCCGATGGTGATCCTGTCCGATGGTGATGTTGTCCGATGGTGATCTTGTCCGATGGTGATCCTGTCCGATGGTGATGTTGTCCCATGATGATGTCCGATGGTGATCTTGTCCGATGGTGATCTTGTCCGATGGTGATCTTGTCCCATGATGATGTCCGATGGCGATGTCATCCGATGGTGATCTTGTCCGATGGTGATGTCCGATGGTGATCCTGTCCGATGGTGATCCTGTCCGATGGTGATGTTGTCCCATGATGATGTCCGATGGTGATCTTGTCCGATGGTGATCTTGTCCGATGGTGATCTTGTCCGATGGTGATCTTGTCCCATGATAATGTCCGATGGTGATCCTGTTCAATGGTGATCTTGTCCGATGGTGATCCTGTCCGATGGTGATCTTGTCCGATGGTGATCTTGTCCGATGGTGATCTTGTCCCATGATGATGTCCGATGGTGATCCTGTCCAATGGTGATCTTGTCCGATGGTGATCCTGTCCGATGGTGATGTTGTCCCATGATGATGTCTGATGGTGATCTTGTCCGATGGTGATCTTGTCCGATGGTGATCTTGTCCGATGGTGATCTTGTCCCATGATGATGTCCGATGGTGATCCTGTCCGATGGTGATCTTGTCCGATGGTGATCCTGTCCGATGGTGATGTTGTCCCATGATGATGTCTGATGGTGATCTTGTCCGATGGTGATCTTGTCCGATGGTGATCCTGTCTGATGGTGAACTTGTCCGATGGTGATCTTGTCCGATGGTGATCCTGTCCGTTGGTGATGTCGTCCGTTGGTGATACTGTCCGATGGTGATCTTGTCCAATGGTGATGTCATCCGATGGTAATCTTGTCCGATGGTGATGTCATCCGATGGTAATCTTGTCCGATGGTGATGTCCGATGGTGATGCTGTCCGATGGTGATCCTGTCCGATGGTGATCTTGTCCGATGGTGATCTTGTCCGCCTTCCAGGCTACCTCCGAATCGCCATCAAAATCCCTCGACCCATCACCACCTCCTCAACCTCCTCCTCCTCCCACCACCTCCTGCTCCTCCTCCTCATCATCCTCCTCCTCCTCGGCGGACGCCACCGACGCCGTCACCGCCGTCGCCTCCTCCTCCTCCTCCTCCTCGTCACGGCCCAACGCTTCGGCCAGCGTCGGCTCCTCCCCTGCCTCCTCCTCATCATCCTCATCATCCTCGTCGGCGACATCCGGCACCACCGACATTGCTCCTCCTCATCCTCCTCCTCCTCCGTCGTCGTCGACCAAACCCAGGCCGTCCAAATCGTCCGGCAAGCGCGGCGTCGGCGCCGCTGACAGGGAGCGGAGCGCCGCCTCCGCCGCCTCCACCGCCTCCGCCGCCTCCGCCGCCTCCGCCGGTGCCTCCGCCGCCTCCGCCGCCTCCGCCGGCGGAGGCGGCGCCGGTGACTCTGTGGCGTCGAAGCTCGGCCACTTGGGGCGAACCATCGGCCACCGTCTGCGCCGAAACGTCGGCGGGCTGATGCACGCCTCCGGCGGCGGCGGCAAGACGGCCGCCGCCGGAGGCGACAACGCCGGGGCCGGTAAGACGGCCGCGGCGAGGAAACGCCGCGGCCACGAGCCACCGCCACCGGCGGCACCACCGGCGGTGGCGCGGCGGTGGTGCCGGCGGTGCCCGCCGTGGCCGCCGCCGCCGGTGGTGCCGGCGGCCCCGCCGAGGACGTGCGGCTGAGCCTGGCCATCCTGCGGGCGTCGGCGCAGGGCGAGCGGAAGTTCCTGCTGGCGGCGTCGCTCTCTGGCGGCGCCAAACACCGCTACCACGACGAGATGATCCGCAACTACGTCGCCGACGCCCAGCGGCGCTTCAACGCCGAGGTGGAGGCCCGCCGGGGGCCGCGGCCGCGGCCGCGGCCGCGGCCGGCGAGCGGCCGGCGATGACGGCCGGCGACGGCGGTGGCGGTGGTCGCGGTGCCGGCCGTGTCGGCGGCGGCGGTAGCGGCACGGCGACGTCTCCGTCTCGCTCTCAGGCCCAGCCCGCCGCCGGCCCGTCGCTCAGGAAGACCGCCAACTGGCTGAGCGGGGCGGCCGTCCGGGACAATCCCTACGCCGGCTACCAGCCGGCGGCCCAGCAGCTGACGCAGCAGCAGCAGCAACAGCATCAGCAGCAGCAACAGCAGCAGCAGCAGCAACAGCAGCAGCAGCAGCAACAGCAGCAGCAGCAGCTCACACAGCTCAACGCGTACGACACCACCGACACCACCGCCTACAGCGGCATTCCACGTCCGCAGCTCATGGGCTCCTCCTCGTCCCTGTCCTCATCGCCTTTTCGGCAGCAGCAGCAGCAGCAGCATCATCAGCATCATCATCAGCATCATCAGCAGCAGCTCCCCGCGGGCCCCTCCTCGCTGCCGCCCTCCCTGGAGGGGGGGCCGAGGACGCGCGACCGCGGAGGCGGCCGGGGCGGACCCGGCGGGGACGACTGCGACCGTCGCTCCGCCTGGCGCGACCGGCCGCCGTCCCCGACGTCCTACGGCCCAGCCGGCGCCTACGGCGGGGCCGGCGGGGCCTTGGGGAGGGCGGCGTTCGCGGGGACGCCCGGCGGGCCCGCCGAGTTCCGGGTCTTCTCGGGCCCCACGGAGGACGAGGTGAGCGGCACGTGGCTGAGCCACCGCGCGTCGCCCTCGGCCTACAGCATGGCCGGCAAGTCGCTGCCCCGGCACGCCGACTACTGAGCACCGCGTCGGGCGTCACCGCCGAGGGCGGGCGTCACCGCCGAGGGCGGGAGAGGGGGGATAGGAGGATGTTGGGCGATGGTGGTGTGGCGGGGAGGGAGGAGGTGGACGAGGTGTGAAGAGGAGGAGACGATTGATGGAGGGGGAGGATGCGGAGGCGACGAGGGCGATGACGGAGGAGGGAGTTGCTCCGTCCGTTGCGTCCGTGCGTGACAGACGCCGTGGTTTGGTTGTGGAGTGGTCGTGGCCTGGTTGAGGAGTGGTGGACGTGGCCTGGTTGAGGAGTGGTCGTGGCCTGGTTGGGGAGTGGTGGACGTGGCCTGGTTGAGGAGTGGTCGTGGCCTGGTTGGGGAGTGGACGTGGCCTGGTTGAGGGTGGACGTGGCCTGGTTGTGGAGTGGTCGTGGCCTGGTTGAGGAGTGGTGGACGTGGCCTGGTTGAGGAGTGGTCGTGGCCTGGTTGGTGAGTGGTCGTGGCCTGGTTGAGTGGTGGACGTGGCCTGGTTGAGGAGTGGTCGTGGCCTGGTTGAGGAGTGGGCGTGGCCTGGTTGAGGAGTGGTCGTGGCCTGGTTGTGGAGTGGTCGTGGCCTGGTTGAGGAGTGGTCGTGGCCTGGTTGTGGAGTGGTCGTGGCCTGGTTGGTGAGTGGATGTGGCCTGGTTGAGGAGTGGTCGTGGCCTGGTTGAGGAGTGGTCGTGGCCTGGTTGAGGAGTGGTCGTGGCCTGGTGGTGAGTGGTCGTGGCCTGGTTGAGGGGTGGATGTGGCCTGGTTGAGGAGTGGTCGTGCCTGGTTGTGGAGTGGTCGTGGCCTGGTTGAGGAGTGGATGTGGCCTGGTTGGGGAGTGGTCGTGGCCTGGTTGAGGAGTGGTCGTGGCCTGGTTGAGGAGTGGTGGTTGCTTGGTTTTCGTTTTTTCCTTTGTTGCTTCATTTCAGTTCCATTCGCCATCGGCACATTTCAGTTTGTCGAGGAGGTCCGACGGATCCGTCTCTCTCGTGTGTCTCTCATGCGTCTCTCTCTCTCGCCGCACGTGTCTCTCTCACCACAGAGGGACGAGGGAGAGAGAGAGAGAGACTTTTTGACTTTTAAACCGAGTTCATCGCCACCAGTGCGAAACGACAACCAGACAAAAACGTTCAAGGGGACCGCGCGAGTTCCCCGGCGCACGGAGTGGCACGCCTGCTCCAGTCGGAGCCCCCCGCCTCGAGCGAGGCCCTCCAGCGTAGCCACCGCTGAGCAGCCTGCCACTTTTCCCCCGCGGGTTTTGAAAATTTGCCACCTTGGCCTGGGGCGCCGCGCGCCGAGTTCACGAGGCCCCGCGGTGGTTTATTCGCCACGCGGGGGTGGCGTACCCCACGCACACAAACCGAGAGATGGACCCCCCCCCCCCCCCGCAAAGAGCCGGCAACGGCGGCCACAACGTTGAACGCTCCAGGCGGCGTCCGGTGTGCACCGGCCTCCGCCAGGCGTCCACCACCACGGGAGAGTCCCGGGAGGGGAGGGCCGCTTGGCGAGGCAGCGCCTCGACGCACAGCGCCCTCGGCAGAGCCCCCTCCCCGAGTCGCCGGAGGAGGAGGGGAGTGGGGAGGGGAGTGGGGGGGGGGGGGGGGGGTGCTGTAGGCCGCCGCCGTCCAGGCCCACGTCAGGGGCGAGGGTCGGCGCCGTCCAGGGCCGCCGCTGCTCCGCCTATCCGTGCGGCGGCCGCCCCCCTCGCAGCCCGCAGCCTGGAGGCCATCGCCCTGGCG